>NC_056735.1:1882989417-1883181917 GCF_019279795.1 Protopterus annectens
TTTAAGTTCTTAAATTAAATTGCATGTTATACTTCAAAGCAGTTCCATACTGGATGCAGAAGTATTTTAATTGTGAGATGAGAGGAGTCCTATCAGTGACTGTTTATGCTAGTAATATTAAAGTGAAAAGTACTTTTTCTTGACTATAATGTATCCATTCATAGCACTGTAACAAGATAGAGGCTGGATATACGCAATATAATGTTGTGATTTTGGGATGCTGGGAGAGATGCAAACATGTATTGATCAAATTAAATGTGTATTGAAATACAATCATTTACTTTATTGTTATAGAGGTGGGTGTCTAGAATTATATTCTTAATTTATACTGCAATAAATGGATTTTTAAGCAAAAATGCTAGAAAATGAAAGCATGAAAAATTATACCACTTGAAAAGAGATGTTTATTTTTCTGTTAGTACTTTTGTTTTACTTGAAGATAAGGAACAAATCAGGTGCAAGCAACTTGAGAGGTTTGACCAATATGCTTTGAATTCTCTATACTAGAGTCCTCTCTTGCATTTCTAAAGTTATTGGCTGTTTGCCTATCACTGGATGCTTTCGGTTGGAGACAGTGAGTCAACAGTTGCAACTAGTCATAGGATCATAGGAGGTTACTAGGCTAATGGCCCTGAGGGCCTTACAAACCAAGCCAAGTTTTTCCCTCTTTTAATGATCCTATTAGTAGACCTGACTCTAAACCTGCTGCCCCTATCCAGCAGGGATGCAGGAAAACCCCCAAGGATAAATTTGTGATTCCCCATCCAATTATCCAGATTATGCTTGAAGACGGTCAGTGAAGGGCTCTGTTTTACAAAGATTGGAAGCTTATTCCAGAGTAGGGGGAGCCTTTGGGGGATTAACCTGTTTCTCCAGCAGGTTCTGTTAATGTAATTTCTCATGTTGAGGTTGCTAGAGTGAGTGCAACGAGTACCATTTGTCTTGCTAATGTGTAGCATTTCCATCAGGGCAGGGTCAGCGGTTGCCTTATAAGCTAGGCAGAGGTCACCCCTGAGTAGTCTGTAAGACACAGAATAGAGCAACAGGGATTTTAGTCTATCGGCATAGGAGAGGTGTTGAACACCTTAAATGCTCTTTGTAAGTTACCTCTGAGGTCTCTCCAATTCTTGGAGGTGCCTGGTAAGGTACATACCAAAGGGCACATTGCATTCTATAATTATTCTAATATGGGGGGAGTACAGGAGGGTTATAACCTCTTTTTTTTTTTTTTTTGGAGGCAATGCCCTTATTGATGAAATGGGCAATGTAAAAGGATTTCCTTACTGCAGTGAAAACATGATGGTCGAAGGAGAGGTTGCTGTTAAGCTGTGTGCCCAGGTCTCTTACCATAGATTGAGTATTTAAGATGTTGGTTATTAATGTGATACTTTGCAGGGACATCTCCCTTGCTGAAGGGGATGATGATGCACTTTTTGGCTTTTAGCTTGAGCCTGTGACTTTGGCACCAATGATCCATTTGCATAAGGCCTTCCTGAAGGGTCACAATGTCACTAGGGGATTCAATAATTGTACCCAGCTTGCAGTCATCTGCAAAGTTTGTTAGCCACACACCTTTTGTTTTGGCCTGTACTTCTGAATATAAATTCCAACCAATAGGGGTCCTAGCACTGAGTACTGTGGTACTCCACTGGTTACTGTTCTGGAGGTGAATGAAGAGTCCATTATTTTAACCGTGTTTGTTCTATTAGTGAGCCAGTTAGCAACCCACCTAACTATATACTGGTTTATGTTCAGTTGGGTAAGTTTATCAATGATGCCTGAAGGGGAATGATGTTAGAGGCCTTCACTAGGTCTAAATAGGCAGTACGCAGGAAAGAACTAAAATCTGTTCTAAATCATTTAAAAGAGACATTATAATTACTATTTAGAGTGGAACTGGAAAATTAAGTGAAAATAAACTGTCTAAAATTATGGGAAGTGAATTGTTTTGCAAGCAATTGCTTCTCCAGCAGCTTTAATAGTTCAGTGAAATAAATACAACCATGCACAAATTTATTTATTCACTTAAATGTAGACAGTCCATTTCTTCATAAGGATAACCACTAGTTAACTGAGAACACCTTAGTTGTTTTTCACATCTGGGGGGAAACAGACATAGGATAAAAACAGGTGGTATCTATGTGAGAGGGAAAATAGGCTCTATCATACACTTTTAGAATAATTAAACTTAACTTTAAAATAGATAAATCCTATATGTGCAATTGTCTATTAGCAGCAACTCCCTCCATATGAGAGGTGACTTTTCTTTATTTTTTTTAAAGTATACAGTTTTGCTTGTTTGCTATAAGTTAAACTGGGTTGGAGGTTTAAGAATATATTTAGCTTTCTTTTTCTTGAGTGTATTTATTGAAGCAAAATGTATGAAAAAATGAGATGTGGTTCAAACAGAGACAAGAAGCAGCAACTGCATACAACAGCCTTCCAAGCATTAATGTTTGCATGTAAGTTTAAAGTTGGAAACATATATTCAAAAGATCTGTCATGCAGAATATGTGAAAGTAATACATTTGTGTCAGAACAGCAATCTTATCAATATTAATATGGAATGTAGCTGACTTTGCAGCTATAGATAAAAAGCAGAGTACTGAATTATATTAAGAAATACAGGGTGCTAATAACAGTGTTATAAGAGATGTATTTGGATAGAAATGAACATGTCAATTTGGCAAAGAAAGGATTTCAAAATGGACATTATGTAGAGTATCAGTGACAAAGGAAAAAGATAGCAATAATACTGATTGTGATGGGGATCTAATAGTGATAGAAGATGAAAAAATACAATAATGGTAGATTTGTATTAATAAAGTGTTCCTAGAGGGGAAGGAGGATTACACCGGCATTTATATACATGTCACCTAAAACTACTATAATGGAGCTTAGGATAATTTTGGAAGAAATAATCAGCTTTCTGCAGGGTATATTATTTATAGAAGGTCTCACATAGACAAACGACTGGTGTGTTAGTCGCAGTCTCAAACTGAATCAAAGAAATGCATCATCATTCCCTTCGGCCAAAACAATGTCCCTTCACACTATCTAATCAACAATACCCTAAGTTACCCATAAAGTAGTAATGGACCTGGAATCACAAATTGACTGCAACCTTAGCTTCGACCACCATGTGTCTACTGTAGCAAGGAAGGCTTTCTACATAGCACACTTGATTAGTAAAGGCATCGCCTCGAGAGCAAAAGAGGTCATAACCCTTCTATAATTGGCACTAATCCAGCCCACACTTGAGTATAATGCCCCATTCTGCATGTACCATACAAAGTACCTGCAGCAACTGGAGAGATCTCAGAGGTTTCTAACAAAGAAGATCAAGGGGCTCCAGCATGTGCCTTACAAAGACTGATAAAAGTCCCTGTCACTATACTCCGTATTATATAGACTTCTTAGGGGAGACTTAGGCCTGTCCTACAGAGCAATCCAAGACCCAAACCTAATGAACTTGCTGCATATCAGTAAATCAAGCAGGACTAGGGCTACCCATTCCAGGGACATAAAAATGGCCTGTGATGTAAATAGGATATACTGGAGGAACAGATTTATCTCCCAGCTGCTGCCACATTTTTGGAGCAGGCTAGCAATTCATGTGAAACAGAGCACCTCTATGACACTGTTCAAGAAGAACCTGGACAAGTGGATGAGCACCACAAATTCTTACTGGGGATGGCGCCCACAACCCTCCTGGACATGGGCAGTCATCACTAAATGCAATCTTGAGTACTGACTAGCATTTTCATGGTATTACATTGGGATGAAATGGCTAGGCTGAAAATGACATCCGGGTTGATTGCCTAGTATCCTATGAGCCTATAAGGGAAGTGGAAACTGATTTGAAATAGTAAGGATTTATCAGGAGAACCTAGAAGGGAAGGTATAACAAAATGGGATGGATTTCTGTTTAAATAGATGACGATAGTTGGAATGGAAGATATGAATTCAGTAGCAGATACTCAGAACTGAACTTATTATTCTCCCAAAGTAGAATAACTATGCTAGACTGGATATAAATTATATTTCACAGGAGCATTGACATTTAATTGAAATCTTTGAAACACATGCAATAACTTTTTCAGTTCATGAACTAACAGACTAAGATAAATATGTAGGCTAATGTAAAAATGAGACACTTGCAGAAATTTAAAGAATTTGTAGTAGAAATGGTATGAGAGTTGTTCAGGAAGATAGAAATTTCTTCAAAAGGGCTAGCAAGGGAATGTGATAAAATGAAAATGGAGTTTAAAACAGTGGCATAAATAAGAGATAAAGAGATATGGGAAAATATTAATTATTTAGAGGAGTTGGCAAAGGTTAAAATACTGCAGGAGAAGGGGACTCATGCAAAACAAGAAGACTAGCAGTTACCTAATGCTAAAAGGAAAAATAGGGGGATAGTTGGATAATATATATGTGTTTATAAAATTTGCCGCTAAGCATATATTTTTTGTTAACAGCTCTAGTGCACAAAGACTAGCACAACAACTCAGGTAACAGAAATTAGAAAGGGCTCCAGCCAAATGTAGGGAGTCTAATGACACGAACAATAACCAGAGATATTACAATTATGTTGTTGTCACAAATTACAATTCTATTGAAAATTCCATAAAAAATTGTATATAGCAGATGAATGAGGAAAGCAATGATAGTTATAAATTGCAATATTTACAGAAGAGTTAACTTTGCCAAGGTTAAATGAAGATGAGACTCAATAATTAATTGCTAAGACTGGAAGGGATGAAATAAATGATGTATAAATCAATCAACAGGGATTTCTCCAGGAACAGATGGTATTCTGTTCAAAGTTTGGAAGATAAGAAGGAAGTAAATGATAAAGATCTGGAAGGTTTTATTTATAATATTTAAAAGCGACAGCATCTTAGAAGAAAGCTGTAATGACTGTGACCCTTCAGACTCAACTTCATATAGACCAATTTCAATTGTAAATCATGATTATAAAGTTTTTATGTCTGCACTAGCTAAAAGAATGACAAAGGTGTTGCCAAAATTGACAGATGCACAGTGTGGGTTTGTGGAGGAGAGGCAAGCATTTGACAATATTAATAGGATAACGATGATCCAGAAGGGAACAGAGTATAAGAAAGTGCCACTATTAAGGGTGGGTTTTGATGCAGAAAATGTATTCATGGAGTCAGCTACAATTTAATGAGGAGGTCAGTGGTTGCATTTGAGGTCCTTGCTATAATAACAGGGTTAACAAGGAAGATGTATAAAGGATTTTAGGCAAAAAATTAAGGTGGGAGAGTTTCTTTCTGACAAGCTGTATTTGAATAGAGGAACCAGACTTGGATGACCTCTTTCCCCTTTCTTAATTGTTTTAATTGTGAACCATTTACAAAGAAAATCAGGGACTCACTGGTATAGTAATAAAGAAAAGTTAGTATTATTCCCAGATAATTTTATTTTGTTCTTGATAAATTCATAAAAGGACATTTTGGTGTACATTTTCAGACAGTTTCAATTATTTACAGGATAAAAAAATGAAGAGGAAAGCCGTAAACTATATTCATACACATGAATTGCTTCAGCAATACACCTATTTATAAGGACATGATAAGATGAAGTATTTGGGTGCACTGATTAAAGAGATTCTTTTGTAGAAGCTAAGGAAAGGTAAGTGGAAGCTCCTGATTATGGATAGTAAGATGCAAACAATGAAACTGTTTTAGATGCTTTAGTTTTGTATACATGTTAGGAATATTTTTAGAAACTAGAGAAGTTGGGAATGATAATTAAGAGTTGAAATTTATTTGGAAGTGCAAGATGTCAAGAAAAAGTGGGATAATGTTATTTTCTCCATAGAACAAGGTGGGTTAGGATTACCTGATGTGAAGGGATACTTTTTTAAGGTTCATATACATAACTCAAGCAGAAGGTCACAAGTCAAAGTGGAAATGAATGACGATAAAACTGTGGGGGGTCTAAGAAATAAGGGGAGAGTAGGATTTGGGATGCAGGCCTTTAAGTAGAATGGCAACCACAAAGAATATTATTTTCAGAAGATAGCAGGAGGTATTCCAAAAACTAAAACAACATAAGAATGGAGAAAGGAAAATGTTACAATAGGGTATTCCACTCAAAACTGGTAACCTAAAACTCAAATGAGTGGATGAAGGAACAGGCAGCATGAAAAGTTCAAAATATAAAGTGTATTTATTTAACCATTTAAAAATAATAAAATAAGTAACCAGGATTAAGCGCTTTTGGCTCTCTCTCAGGACACTTCACCAGAATAACAAGTATACAGTTTTCTCTCCCTTAATATGTTCACTGAATTAATTAGTGGGAACTTAAAAACAAAATTAGTCATTAAAATTTTAAAGGAACACACACTAATTAAAATATATGCTTCCCTAGAATTACAAAAGAGCTTCAAACATGACTCATGTGACTTATAAAGTGTTAAAATTACTTTAAAAAAGATTGCAAGATTTTAAACATAGTAATAAAAAATGAAAATGTGAAAATGCAAATGAATATAAATAAAAATTAAAAAAAAAGCTCACAATTCACCTTTCTTACAATTACTTAAAAAGAAGAAATCCAGAGTTATGCATGATCTTAAAATTCCAAAACATTGTTAAAAACATACACATATATAAAATGCATCTTTTAAAACAATTCAAAACCAAATTCATATTTTCAGAGCTCTAAGCTTCAGTGCTAGTTGCAAAGTAGTGCTGTGATTCAGACGGGGGTGGGGGGGGTAGGGTGGCAGACTGCCTTTAACCTAAATTGCCAGATTACTTCTTTATACTCCTGGAAATTTTCTCACCCCCCCCCCCTCCAGTGCCTTTCAACAATTTCAATAATTTCAAATAAAAATCTGTTTCTATTACTATATATTTCTGTGTGTCTAGCCGGTGTGTTGTTAACATTCTTTCTGCTAATGTTGTAGTTTTGCCCATATATCCTTTTTCTCAACATCCTCTGTGTTTTCCCTATATAGAACTCATCACATCCAGAGCATTTAGCTTTGTAAATAATATCTATTGTGCCACAATTTCCATTCTTAAAACAGACTTTGGACTTTAAGACATTATTTAAAATCATACTTTCCCCTTCCAAAATCCAGGGACAGTATTTACAAGCTCCACACTTTTTTGTACCTACTGTGGGCTTTCCATCCTTAGTATACTTATTTCCTTCAAGTAATTTCTTAAAATTAAACAAAGTCTTATGAATAAAAAAACAGTTCATTACCTATCTTTACCTAGTCTGTTACTACCCTTCAAGAATTTCTGATTATTTTTTATTATGTTCAACATTACTTGACAAGTTGTTGTAAGCCACAATACAAGCTCTATCAAAATGTGTACTATTGCATCCCAAGGGTGGGGGTTCATTCTTAACCAAATTCCCTCCTTCTCCTAATAGGGGTTTAAATTTCATACCTCATGAATCTGTTACCACAACAATAAATTCCTGTAACATGAGTTCAGGATTTCCCCTCTCAATAAAATTTTTTTTAAGTAAATTAATTTCTTCTTCCAAATCATTATAACTTGAGCTCATCCTGAAAACTGTAATACAGTGAACCTTAACAAGATTCTTCTTAAGTGTAAAGGGATGCAAACCATTACTAGTAACTGATGGTTTTCTTATTAAAAGTGAAAGTAAATTTTAAAAATTGTATGGAATTATGCATAAACTCTATACATGTGTTTACATTTTCTTCCAAGCCAGTCCATAAAAAAAATATATTATCTAACAACCTAAAATAAACTTAAAACATTCAAATGGGAAAAACACTGTTTTTCTCCCAGGCCAACAAAGCAGCACTTACATAAATAGGGGCATATGTGGCACCTATTTCTGCTCCTTTCAGTTGCTTAAAAACTTCCTCCTTAAAACAAATAAAATTATTATTTAATACCAAATCTACCAATAGAGATGACTGCAAGTAGGAGTATAGAACACAGGCAAGAAGGGACTAGAATTTAATGGTGAAAACAACAAAGCAACCAAGGTATTAATAACTATGGACAGAAAGGTAACAGAGTGGGATGAAACCAGGCAGAAGTTTGGACTGCAGGATATATACTGCCTTCCCTACGAGGGATTGATAGCAGAGTATGGACAAAATGAAAGTGACAGGAGAATGCAAAGTGAATGACCAGCTCTGGTGGAGTTTTTAGTTGGGCCTAAAACAGAAGCTCTTAAAAATAATTAGTAGGGTATATAAAATATTGCACGATAGCTATACATTAATAATCAATCTGAAGATGTTACAAAAGATTGGGAAGAAACACTGGAAAGGCAATTTACAAAGGAAAAGTAGGAGGTCATCTGTAAGGCTTCCAACTATACAGCAAAATCCAGAAAGATTTAGGATTTTTGCGTGGAAGTGTTTTCATATGTATTTTTATACACCAAGCAGATATCAGTGAATTTTCCAAAGTAGAATGCAAATGCTGGAGATTTGAATGGAAAAACAGAGGTCAGTGGGAACATGTCTTTTTGCAATGTAATGAATTGGCACATTTAAAACATTCCCCACAGAGTATTTTGTCAGAAAAGTTGGAAGAGGAAATGGTTATAACTAAGGAAATGATTCTTCTGAGCAGGGATATAAGATTAGAATTGCCCAGACATGGTAAGGCTTTACTCATTTAAATGCTATGGACTGCAAGTAAAGAAATTCTTCTATAAAACAGAAATCAACATGTAAACCGGTTGGGTGGCTCTGGTGGTGCAGCAGTTAGTATTGTCACCTCACAGCAAGAGATTTTCCAGTTCGATTCTTGGCTGGGGTGCTGGAGAACAGAGCGTGTGTAACTTTAAGAAGCATTTCCAGATATAGGCACGTGCATATAAATAGTGAGCACGTGCAGGCAGCAGTGCCATTTTGAGAGAACAGCCACAGTGTTAACATGTATGAGTGTAGCAGTCAGTCTGTTTATAAATTTATTTAAGTTTAAGTTACTAAGCTTCAATCCAGATGTGTTTGTGTGTAATAAAGCTGCTTGAACTGAACCCACAACTGTTCATTTGTTTTATCCAGATTGCTGTATCCTGACCGGATGAGTGACATGGTGTCAGAAGTGGGATTAAGAGTTTAACTTCTTTAAGCCATGAGGTGCAGAGTTGATGGTGAAGGTATACTGAGCAAGTTGGATGATACAGTGCTCAAATGATCAAAAAGGTCCAGAAATGAACTTCAAGTAACCAAAAGTTGCACAAATGATTTATTTTGCAAAGAAAATGAAGTGGAGCATGTATAAGGCACAAAATACATTATTAATCAAATGAGTAGCACAAAAAGCATTACTAATGAAATGAAAGGCACAAACGGCTTTATTAATAAAATGAAGTGTTCGAAACCACAATATTTGATAAAACTATCAGAAATGCTTACATGGGGCTCAGAATTACCTTTGGTTTGCATAATGAGCATGTTTAAATTAAAACAAGCAAAAGAAAAGTATAATGAGCATGATAAGAAGTTAAATGGGCATAACAAGTACAATAAAAGGGCAAAATAAGCTTAAGGAGCAAGGCATGTTTTTTAGTAAAAGACCATGTTTTGGCATAAACTACTTTTTCACATTGACCAAAGCCATTCAAAGCATAACTAGAGTTGTTCGAAGTATCTCAGAATGCGCAAAGTGTTTGCAGAGTGTGTGCTTTATTACGGTGCAATTATTTCTAAGAGTTTGCTGTGTGCAAAGCACAGTTATTTTGCAAAGTACAGCCATTTTGAACAGTTTCTTATTCTGTGTACATTTATTCGCAGAGTGCCACCATTTCAAAGTGTTTGTTACACTGTACAGTTATTTCGCAAAGTATAGCCATTTTGGAAAGTTCTTGTGCTATATACATTTTATTTGCAAAGTGCATTCAGTTCGAAGTGTTTCTTACTTTGAGCTTTTTCTGCTGTGTACAGTTTATTCACAAAGTACAGTTATTTGAAGTGTTTCTTACACTGATGAGTGATTTTGCAAAGTACAGTGATTTTAAAGTATTCTTGTTCTATGGAGACTTATTTGGCAAAGTGCAGTTATTTCAAAGAGTTTGTTGTGCTATTGGACATAACTACAAGTTCTGGCATATTTATTTGTGTATGTCCATACATAATTTCAAGCACCTTCACTACTGTGTGTTGCTATGGCAGAGGCATTTCACATACCCAGTCCACTTGTGTTTGATTATAATATTGCAGAGAATTGGAGAGTGTTTGAGCAGGAATATATTTTCATACAAGCAGCTTTTTTCTGACAAAGACGCATGTATGAGGGCATTTATTTTGCTTAACTTAGTGGGGTCAGAGGTCATTGAAAGAAAGCATTCATTTGTGTATGCAACAGCAGTACATGCAGGAGAAGGGGAAAACTACCATATTGTTGCATTGGCTAAATCAAGAGATGACCCTAGTGCTTGAAATGTAAATTTAAAGAGATGTTCAACCCCCAGACAAATATTACATTACAGAGGCACCTATTTTATACAAGAGACCAAAAGCCAGGTGAAATTTTGCAGCTTATATCACTGACTTGAGAAATAAAGCTAAAATGTGCAGATTTGGTGATCTGAAAGATGAGTTAATAAAGGACAGGCTTGTGTGTGGTGTTAATAGTGCTGCAGTGAGAAAGATTTTGCTTCATGACAGCAATTTAACATTGAGCAAAGCTAAATCCATGAGCTCACAGAAAGGCACACAAGTATGCTTACAAGTGATAACAGCATGGCTTTAGCAGCCTCTAGAGGAAGCATAGACAGCATCCAGCATGTGGCAAGCAGAAGCAGGCCTAAGCACATGACAGCCGCAGCCCCTGCAGGTTTTCCAGGGAGGACCCATAACTTTCTAGCAAGTTCCAAGACTAGCTCAGCAAAACGGAGATGCTCAGTGCAGTACAAGGATGAGTCAGCAAAACCCACGTCAAGTCTTATTGTTAACTTTCATAATTGTGGTGCCAATCATGAGTCTAAAAGGCGGAAGTGCATAGCATTTGGTCAACAATGCCACAAGTGTAAAAATTGGAACCACTTTCAAAAATTTTGTAAATCAAGCATGCCTCATTCAATTATTAAGAATGGCCACTGAAAAAAGCAAGTTGATCATGTAGAAAGCTGCAACCCTATTTTCTATGTAGATGGTGTATCAGTGGTTGGTGAAAAGGTTAATGCAGTAGATTTGTTGGCAAAGAACAAAGTATTTTGTACTGTTGTGATCAGTGGTAAACCCACGGAACTCAAAGTAGATACTAGTTCAAAGTGTAATGTTATGTCAGCAGAAACATTTAGTAGAGTGAGAACTGGTGAGCAACTTAATTTGGCTAATTGTGTGAAGCTTGTTGCTGATGGAGGTGAAGAGATTCAAACCAATGGCTCAGTAGTGCTTTCATGCTATTCAGCTTAGAACAGTTACAGCTTGCAATTTTATGTAGATAAGAAGACCTGTGCAGTCATTATTAGGTCTCAGAGACAGTTTAAGAATGAAACTGCTTTCTTTTACCAAAGAAGTCCATCGTGTAAGCACATGTCCCAGTTCCAACTTTAGTGATGCTATTTTCTCAGAGTAGTCTGATGTTTTCAACAACAAACTAGGCAAACTTCCAGTTGTGTACTCCATGAAAGTAGACCCAGAGATCAGTCCAGTGGTCAGAACAGTGACAAGAGTTCCAATAGTTATGCAGGATAAAGTCAAGGTCCAGTTAGACAAGATGGTTCCGCAAGGTGCGATTTGTCTAGTCCCAGAACCAACTGAGTGGGTATCTTCCACGGTAGCTGCTCATAAGAAAAGTTCGGATGAACTCAGAATATGCATAGACCCAAGAGACTTGAACAAGGCATTAAAGAAAATGCATCATCTTATGAGTGCAGTCGATGAGGTTGCTACCCTCATGCGAAGTGCCACTGTTTTTTCTGTCTTGGATGCAAAGAGTTCATTTTGGAAAGTAATGCTCAATCGCAAATCTTCATTACTGACTACATTCAGCACACCATTTGGTAGATACAGATTTCTCAGAATGCCTTTTGGAATAAATTCTGACAGTGAAGTCCTTCAGCTTGCAATGGAGCAAATTTTTGTTTGGGCTATCCATGTATTATAATGGTGGATGATTTACTGGTTGGAGGTAATGGTGATGCACAGCATGACAGAAACCTCAGAAAAGTTCTGGACAGAGTGCGTGAAGTGAATTTGAAGCTCAATCCTCTGAAAAGCAAATTCAGGCTACCAGAAGTTACTTATGTAGGTCATTTATTTACCAGTACAGTTTTATGACCACACCCTTCCAAACAAGCAGCCATTTTTGAGATGCCGGCTTCAGACAATGTCCAAGCCCTACAGCGTTTTCTTGGTATGGTTAACTATTTGGGCAAATTTATCCCTGATTTTAGCGAGTTATCAACACCTTTAAGAGAGCTGACATGCAAAAATGTTGCCTAGTCATTGACGAAACAACACCAGAGAGCATTAGATAACCTCAAACAGCAAATTGCCACCCTGCCTACATTGAGATACTATGATGTCCACAAACCAGTAGTTCTTTCCTGTGATGCTTCAAAGTTCAGTCTTGGTGCAGTTATTTTTCAAGAGGGCAGACCTACTGCCTATGCATCTAGAACTCTTACCCAAACTAAAATGCAGTATGCTCAAACTGAGAAGGAACTTTTGGCAATTGTGTTTGCATGTTTGAAGTTCCATGATTATATTTATGGCCAAGCTATCCAAGTCGAAACTGATCATCAACCTCTAGTCACTATTTTAAAGAAGCCTATGCATACTGCCCCAGCAAGACTACAAAGAATGATGGTCAGATTACAAAAATACAGCTTCAAAATGGTCTACATAAAAGGTAAACTTCTTTATCTGGCTGATACCTTGTCCAGATCACCAGAAATACTACAGAACAGCTTGATTCAGAGAATTTTGATTTTGATGTCATGGACATGCGTAATTTTTCTATCACGAGTCTTGATGAGCTGAGAGATCATACAAAGACTGATCCAATTTTGCAGAAGCTCAAGAATTTCATCAGTGCTGATGGCCATCAAAACAATCTTGTGTACCGCCAGAAGTGCAACCTTATTTTCCATACAGAGATGAGATGCTGATGTAAGATGGGTATCATTTTCAAAGGTCCCAAAATTATTGTTCCTACTTCCTTACAACATGAATATATTCAGATTTTGCATCACAGCCACCCAGGTTCCAAAGCTACCAAAAGAAGGGCGAGAAGACTAGCATTTTGGTCTTCTCTGTCGAAAGACATTGATAATGTGCTTTCATCTTGTTCAATATGCAATAGTACTAAACTGCATTTGCAAAAAGGACCACTTCAGCTAAGTAAGATTCCTGAACTACCTTCGTCAACAGTAGCCACTGGCATATTTGAGTGGAACAATCAGCATTACTTAGTGTTGGTAGACTTTTATTCAAACAGGTTTTAAATTGATTTGCTACCTAACCTAACATCCAGTGCTGTTATTACTAAGTTGAAATATCTTTTTTTAGTCCATGGTAGTCTGCACAAAGCTATTTCTGACAACGGTACCCAGTTTGCCAATCAATTTTTTCAGAAGTTTGCAAAATAGTGGGAGTTTATTCATGTTACTAATAGTCCGGAATACCCACAGTCAAACGGCATTACTGAACGTGCAGTACAGCATGCAAAGCAATTACTAGAGAGGTCAAAGTGTGACAATACCAATATCTTCTTGAATTTACTTAATTTCAGAAATATACCCCATGACAATCTACTTGGCTCACCTGCTCAGAAATTTCTATCTAGGCAAACCAGAACAACGTTGCCTATCAGTTCTAGTTTGCTGGTACCTAATGCTAAAAACAACAGAGCAATCAAAGCCCAACTCTTTAAGAAGTGTTCCTTTCAGAAGTCCAGCTATGATAAAATGAGCTGATTTCATTGCCCGTGAAAGAAGGAGAGACAGTGAGGATGCAAACGGTGAAAGGCTTTGATCAAATTAGTCAATTGAGAGGCATATGTGCTGAGCCAAGATCCTACTTAGTGGAATCTGAGGGTATAGAATACAGGAGAAAATGCAGGCATCTTCTTCTGGTGTGTGATACGATATCATAGCATTGTACCTATGGTACAGACTCAGAGCAACCCTGAATCCTCATACTGAAGAACATGTCTGAGAATCCATTCCAGTTCCTGATGATGTCCCGGATGTCCCCAAAGTTGAACATTCCTTGAAGATAGTCTCCGTTGCTAGTTCCCATTCTGATTTTTATGTGACATGATCATTTTGTATTTCTAGACCTAGTGTAAAATACACAGCAACCTGGACATGATTGTTTTATATGTGTTTGATTTTGTATGATTGCATGTTAAAGAATTAGTGCTGTATAAATGCATGTCAAAAGATAATTTCTGTGTAATTGCATATCAGTGAATACTATCATTTGGTATATGATCTATTTCTCAAAAAGGGAGGCTGTAGAGCAGAGCGTGTGTGCGTAACTTTAAGAAGCATTTGCAGATGTAGGCATGTGCATATAAATAGTGAGCATGTGCAGGCAGCAGTGCCATTTTGAGAGAACAGCCAGAGTGTTAACATGTATGAGTGTAGTATTCAGTTTATTTTAGTTTAAGTTACCAAGCCACAATTCAGATGTGCTTGTGTGCAATAAAGCTACTTGAATTGAACCCACAGCTGTTTGTCTGTTTTATCCTGACCGGACGAGTGACAGGTGCCTTCTGTGTGGAGTCTGCATGTCCTCCCTGTGGTCACGTGGGTTTCCTCCAAGTGATCTGGTTTCCTCCCACATTCCAAAGACATATAGTAGGTGAATTGGACATGCTAAATTGACCTTAGTTGAAAGTGTGCATGTGAGTGAGTGGTATGGATGAACTACCGTTGCAGGGCTAGCCACCGGGTGGTGTAAACCTTGGCTTGGGATGTTCTTACTACTGAAGTGACACCCTGACCCCATGTGCAAAAATGGGAAAAGGGGTTGAGGATGGCTGGATGTAAACCAGCTGTAACTGAAGTACTGAATATTGTAAAGGAAATAAAAATATGGACATGGGAACTTTAGAAAAGGGAAGGGGACTTAAATTACATTTAAATAAGTGAAATTTGTGAAAAATACATACAGAATAACATTCAACAAGGGGAGTGCAATTTAAAGGAAAGCGGAATTGAACAATTCATGTAATGCTGGAGTGAATGAAAAATTATTAAAAAGAAAACATGTAAGTACACTGCATAAAATAATGGAAAATCTTATTATAATTTGTTTTCTTTCCTGTTATGGTTTGTGTTGCTATGTCAGTTTCTAAAAATGTCATGTTTAATAAACATGTTTTTAAAAAGGAAAACAGAGTTAACTTCAACAGAAAATATAGAGCCCAGGAAGGTGTCACTTGTTTTCTCAGTAGTCTAATATGTAAATATCCTTTCAAAATGGTTTGACTTGAAATAAGGAAAAAAAGGGGGTGTACATTGACAAACAGAAGTCACTAAAATATATACCTTTATGAAAGTGTATGCTAGGCTTGTATTGAGCAAATCACAGACATAGTGAGGAACCAGTGTAACGCCCTGCTTGGATAAGTCTTGTTCTCAATTATGGCATCAGCTTGAAGATCTTATCTATTTTGGTCAAGCAAGATTTTCTAGTAGAAAGATTTCTTGCCTCCTTCAAAACCGTCACACATCCTCAGAAAAAGGTGTCTAAAATGGATGTAAAAACATATCCTCTATATAGCTAGATGGAGATTTTTAATGTTGGGATGGATTTGGAATCCCTTGTCCTTAATTAGCAAATCCACTCTATGAGGCATTATTTTGTTAATGGCCTAGGTGCATAACAAACCAGTGTTCCTTGGACCAAAAATGAGCCATTAGCACACCTCTCAACCTCTTAGAGCCAGAAATCTGGACAAAGCCATAAATAAAAGTGGGACAAATGCCCAAAAATAGGGATATTTTTAACTATTGCTCTTACACACTTAGAAGTTTGATAGAATAACAGGTTTTACATTAGCATGAATTTTCTGACTGGTATGAAGATTAAAACTCAAATGTCTTTTCATTATTTTCTAATTTCAGTCTTTAATAATTTGCCAATAACTTGCCAAAAAACACAATTTTATGAAAAACTGACCAAAAATATGGGGCAAAAACCTAGACATTCTGCAAAAATCTGTACAATTGAGAGGTATGGACTCACAAGTAATGTATTTGGCAAGTCCTTCTTGATCATTAGAAAGTCTTTGGATGCAGAGGAAATGGGGAAAAGCATGATGTAAAATAAGAATACATCTGTTTTCCAGGCCTTTTTGCAAAGAGTCCTCTAAAAAAACTGGTTTAGATATCTGTTGTGATAGCAGATCCATTAGTGGAGTTTCCCACAGGTGGACAATTTCCTGTAAAACCTCTGGGTGCAAACCCCATTTGTGAAGGTCTCAATTCAGACAGAATGTATACTGCCTGAAAAGTTAGAATGTCCTAAACTGACAATTCCTAGGCAATCATTGTTAGTCTACAAAGGGGATAAGAGATTTTCCTGCTTTGTTTATTAACATACCACTTCACTTTAGTGTTGTGTATTGTCACTAACAGTGTTCCAGGTATCTATAGCTGATTTAGAACTTGGAAAGCATTTATTGCAGTCTCCACTTCTTTGAGATTTAAGTGTTTGTGTCTGAAATGAAGCTCCCACATGCCCTAAACCTTGCACATTGAGACACTGCCCCCCTATGAAGTCTGAGGCATCTGTGGTGACTGACTGAAAATGAGAGGGGGGAGAAAGAGAAAGACCTGGATTTAGTAGGACTTGATTGGCCTACCAGCTGCATTCCTTCTTGATAAAACTGAGAAGAAGAATTGGAAAGGTTAAAGGATGTAGGTGCTGGGCCCAAATGGGTTTGAGGAAGCACTGAATTTTCCTCATGTGTAGTCTGGCAAATGGAAACAATGCCATAAACCTCAGAATCCTCAGAAATTTCTTTGTTATTGACATATTTTGATGAGCTAGATTTAGGAGGTGCTGGTGGCAAGAAAGCATTTTATTTTTTCTGGGGGAAGCCAAACTGTCATCAGGGACATATGTAGAACACAACTTAGGAAGACTATCCCTTGGGCAAAGGTTTAATATGACTTTTTCAGGATTAACTTGAAGTCCATGGTGCTAAATATATACATAGTAAGGAGAAGAGAAGCCAGGGTGTCCTGGGCAGAGGATGCTGTAATGAGGCATTCATCCAAGTAGGGGTAAATGTGAATGTCTTGATGTCTGCAAAAGACTATGCACTTTTAAAAAAAGAGGCCGTGGTTGGAGGAGAGTTTTAGGAGGCAGTGCTAGTTATTGGCTGTTCTTTTGAAAGAAGGAGAAATATTTAGAACTTCTGTATTCATCAAAAGAAATATCAGCAAGGTCTGCAATACAATTATTGTAGAGCTTTGTGAGCATCTGGCACCCTACAGAATCTGTCAGTTTTTTTTGAGAGCAGGCAGTTAAGAATCTGGGGAAACAGATGCTGTAGTGAAGGCATCTTCTAAAACATCATCCTCTAAAGTCCCTAGGACAGGTAAGATATATACAGTTTTTTTGTGAGTCCATGATAAAGAGTTCATAATATCTTTGTGACTCGTGTACTTCATACACTTTCCACCTAAAGAAATTGTTTATTTTGGAGATTGTGTCACCAAAAGAGATTTCCTCATTAGGAGAATCTGAGGAAAGAGTATCTTCAGATTCAGACCCATATGCTTTGGGGGAAGATATTTGAGAAGCAAAGTCTAAGCCCTCACTTTCAGAGTTTGAGACCTCTTCCTCGTCCTGTCTCTTTGGGAAGAAGTAGCTCTCTTTCTTTTTATAGGACTAGAGGACAAAGAATCTGGAAAGGAGGTTAAAGATATTGAATGGCTTTAAATAAGCCCTGTGTAATATTTAATGAGTCCTCCTAAGAATCATTTTAAACAGTGGTGGTAGGAGGGAGTACAGTATTTAGCTTTTTGTGTGAATTTTTCTTGGAGTCTAAAGTGATATGATTTTGAGAGAGAAATCCATAGGCTAGATTACCATAAATGACCTTCCAACATCTTCCCTTAAAAGTATTTGGTGTATGCCTCCTCCACCCTCAGACATGTCAAGATGTGTTTCTTCCTTCCCAGCAACTTCTGTCTGATATACAGACTGAAGGAACATGTGATGTTCTTGAGCCATGGTGACCTCTGGAGTGGACATGCCAGAGTTTCCATTAGAGACATACTGATGGTCAGAAGGTTGAGTAATTGTCTCAATGTAGTTATCAGACTCAGGCCACAGAAAAGAGGCAGATGTCCACGATCCACTGCTTACTTCTTCAAGTAACTTCTTTTTCTTTTTGGGCTGAGGAGTGAGATCAGCTGAATTGGAATCCAGTGACATGGTTGCACATGCTAAGTCTCTGAGGTGCTTGTTTTCAAGAACATTTTTGAGGGAAGTTAGTCTACAGTTCCCAGTTGGGGTGTAATACTCTCACAAATTCGACATGCTCTGATGTCACTCTCTTCACTTAGGAAAATGGATAGTTGGTATGCACCTCCTTATAGGGAATTTGCCTTTCCTGACAGACATAAGAATTTTTAATAATGTCTTTTTATTTTACAAAGAGAAAAGAAGGTTCTCCACTGTGGCTACTTATTTGCCCTAAGTTGTAGATGATGCCATCTTTTGATAATAAATCACTGAGTTGGTGAGAATCTGTTTAAGTTTACATATGACAAGAAAGTTATGAGTTTTTGTGTGCCTGTATGTCCCTCTTATACCAGAATATATTCTCCTGCTAAGGGTGGCTGTATGGTGAGTGAGGAATGAGTCTGAAGCTCTGTAGATTTTCCGCATGTTCGGTATCCTTGGCAGGATATGCCCATATAGTTAGGGCTATTGCAATCGTGGTCTAATAAAAAAAACATTAGTGGCTGAATTCACAAGTGAAAACAATAGCAAAGTGACAGCAATATGTTGTTGTTGTTGTGTCTTTCGGCTTTTCAAGGTTAGGGGTCGCCACAGCGGAACTCCAGTCCACTGATTGGCAGTTGATTTTTACATGCCGAGTTGCCAGCCCTGACGCACAACCTTCAACGAAGGTACGCCCATGCACGCATGTCTCCACGCAGAAGACGCTCTAGCTGAGAATCGAACCGGACAGCATCTTACTGTGAGGCGACAAGGCTACCGCAGCACCACCACCGTGGATCAGTCAACAACTAGTGGCAAATTTATACCACGTTATCCAATACTTTCAAATACAACAACTGAGAGAAACAGTTTAAATTTCTATAACAGTGGAGCAATCAGTTCAAACAGCGATTAATACCTGAAATAGTAGGTTAACATCTACCTAACTAGTTCTGGAAATGAGCAACAGATATTCTAACACAAAGGATCCAGGCACAGTAACTATAAAGAAATAGCTTCAGACAGTCTAAACAAATACTTCCTTGTGTGATGACTGTAGAGAAAACAGTTACAATACAGTAACACTGACAGTAACAGTAAACAATCAGCCCAAGAAAGCAAAATATATCATACAGTTTAATTCAGTACTCTTTATTGGAATGCTGTAGAGCAGTAGTTTTAAATGCTATGAGTACAGCAGTCAGCAACAATATCAATGATCAAAAAGTGTAGTCAATAACTGAGATAAGTTAATATGTCAGTAACTAACAGCTGTGAAAAATTACTTGAAATAGTTTTAGAATCAATGCAGTATTGCTTAAATTTTGCTGATAGTGAATGCAAGCTGCAACAAGGCACAGCAGTGCAAGATTACTTAAATTTAATAACACTACAGTTAGAACAACAGTGCTGATTTTATGGATGAAACCAGATGATGTACAGTCAGGTAAAATGGAGAGAACGGTTTACTTGTATGCAATAATGCAGTACTATAGTGAACCATGATAGTGCAACTAAGCTGAGATACAGAAGACTGTGAAATTTATAAGATCTGTAACATAGATATAGAGGTTGCCTTACCCGTTGTAGACTAGGTTCTTGTGCAGGTTACCCAGTAGGATTAATACTGCTTTTACAGCAGTACAGTGAACTGAGCAAACCTCTGAGTAATTAAAGTCTGCAAGAATCCATCCCTGCAGAAGATGAGCAATCAAAATATAGGCAATGCCACTGCAGGAGTTGGCCAATCAAAAACAGGCACTCCAATCCTTCAATGGAATTGAAGCTCAGATAACTGTTATGAGGAAGTCTCTACCTTCATCAAAAGGTGGAAAACTGCAGCCCTGGTCTTAGTAAGCCCATAAAGTCCTTGCAGTGCATTGAATCAAACCCATCTAGAAAAGGAGTTTGTATTCTTCTCCTTCTCTGTAGTCTTTTCTCGTCTTTAGATTATGTGTTAAGAGTGCTGTCAGCAGCCCAGCAGTAAAGAACACTGAACTGAGCAAACCTCTTGGTATTTAAAATCTGTAAGATTCCACCTCAGCAGAAAATGACCAGTCAAAATCTAGCCAATGTCCTGCAGAAGGTGATCAATCAAAAAACTAGTACGCCAATCCCTCAGTATAACTACTATGCTCAGGCAGCTGTCACAGAGAAGCCTTTATTCTCACCAGAGGACTGAATACTTCAGACCTAGTTCTAGGAATCCAATGACCTCCATGTAATATATTGAATCAGGAGCTTTGTGATGTTCTCCTCCAGTTCTGTAGTTATCAGTTGCCCTCAAATTGCAGGTTACAGTGCTGTCACCATCTCAAGACTAAAGAACCAAACTAGTTACTAGGCATTTGGTCCAGGACACCATTACGCAGCCTTACTCAATTTCTCTAGAGAGTTGCTATCAAAGTGAATTGCTGAGAATCATACAGTAGGTAAATGGAGGCTTAGGAGATCAAACCATGTGCTACAGGAAGCAGCTCTTTGCACCTCATAACCTTAATCCTTCAGACTAAATGCTAAACTCTTATGACAATGATAAGCCTTCAGCCTAAGAAATTATGGTGTAAAGTCAGATATCTCATCTATTAGGCCACATGGCCTAACAAAATTGTTAGGAATCTTGCCAGGGAAAAGAAGAACATTAATTCATCAATTCCTCAAAAACATTACAATCAACCAAAAACAACACTTCTAATAGCATAATAATACACTCTAAATAACCATATGGTAAGCCATGAAGCATATGTAGCTAGGATAAATGAAAGAGTTCAAGGCAGAAAAGATGCATGGGTTATGGGGATCAGGATAATTTATAAAAAACCCTTATGATAAATCAAGGGCAGCAAAATACATAAATAGAAACCACAGTGTGTTAGATCTGGAGAATAGTTTTGTACCAAAATAAAAATAGAAGATCAGCAACCTGGTGCTGTGCCATAGAGGGATGAAGCCCTAACTATAACTGAGATGATCATGTACTGATTATCAGCTTTGGTACAGGGAAGCCACACAGGAGAGGATGGGACTGAAAGGATGACACCATCTGAGCTATCATGGTGGTGGGAGGTGGTGGTCTGTAGCACTAGGGGACTGATAAAACACGCATCTGCAGAGCAGCCTTCATGGAGTATGAGTAAGAATACACACCACCCATGAAAAAGGCATAGCATGTCTTTGACATCAGTTGGTTTTGGAGTGGTTATGTTATACAATGGAAAAAACCCTCATGGCTAAATGGATGAAGGTCATGCCATAAACGGCTCTCACTCTTGTGATGAGGAACAAATGGATAGCGATGGAGTAAAATAGAAAAAAAATCAAATGCGCTGCATTCCAAATAAAAAAAAAAACTACAAGGTCTTTCATTCCACCTGTAAGAAAACGTTCCTGAGCCAAGGCTTGGCCTAATACACTAAATTGAAATTACAGTTAAATTAACAGTGCATTGGAAGAGTCCAAAGTTTTGGAATACAATAAAAAAATAGGACACAGCGAATACTCTAATTAGGCTATCAAGTCAGCTAAAAAAAGTGCAATTCAAAAAGCAGTGAACTATGTAAACATTGTGTAAAATACAAATTAAATAACAGAATTAACAAGTGAAGTCCAGATGAAAAGCAAAAATGCAAAGAAAAAAGAACCCATCCCCTCCCAAAAAAGTCAGTAGTTTGATCCGTGTGGTAAAGACCAACATGATTTGAATTTTTTCCATGGTCTTGCTGGAGAACTGTTTATAATATTAGAGGTATGAAAGTTTTCAGACTTTCAGAAGGCATATACTAAAGGTGTATTCATTTAGACATGGAAGATGCATATATCCAGTCTTACTGGTCACTTCAGTTCTTGCATTTCAAGAAAGTAGACAAAATAATCATCACTGATGTGAACTGTCAGTGTTCCAAGTGTATGAAACAAAACCTCAGCTGTATGGCCAGAGAAGACAAATGTATGTAGAGTGCTTTATGATTATGGACCAGATTCATGAATACCTGCACTAAGTGCAAACTAAGTGTACACCATTCTGAAGGAATAGACAACACAAGCTTAACTCCCACCTTCTTCCTAATTTTAGTTTTCCTACTCATTTTCTTGCAGCTTTAAATATCAAGGGGTTTTCAAAAAAGGTTAACACAAAGTGTAGACTGTGTGCACTTGCCATAATCTTTCTGAGTTAATAGACAGTACAAAAAATGGGGTAGGATGTTCTTGAATACAGATCATGTACACAGTGTAGGTGTTCATGAATCTGGCTCTATGTATATTTCTTTTGATATAGATGTGTTGATATATTATGTGCAATACATTTCTAATGGCTTCTTCACATAACAGCTAAGGCAGATGCCACAACCAAGAAAAGAATCCGTGCCTGTAGAGTGAAGAAACTCAGTCCCAAAGCAATATACATTTCAATGTTTGAGGGGCACACAAAAGTTTCACTACAGCTGAGAAAAGTAGAAACGTTACAATTTCCACTAGAGTACATGCCCAGTTTATGCTTCATATAAATAGGAAAAGGAGGAAGGAAAATGTGTTTTAAAAACTGTCTAATATTTCTGGCTCTCTTGTGTTCAAACTTACCATCAAATGCAATTGCTTTGATCCTAGTAATTGATTTCCAAATTTCAGCTATAACATTTTTGCTAGTTCTGGAGTCCATGTGATAGGCGTGTCTTTGCTAAAACTGGCTGACTTAAATTCTCCGACCAAGTTGTCTAAATCATCTTGTGGGTGTATATTAGGAAAACATAATTGGTACCAAGATTGTCTGTGCTACTCATAGTCTAATATAGCTATTAGTTAATTTTCTTGTTCTTTCTTAACATTTTTCTTGTTTTAGTATGTTTATTTTCATGTTCTTACATTTGTTTTGGTTTTAGCCACAGGAATGCAAAAGATCTTGTTTTGCATTATCTTTGCTGTCCCTTGTACACCTCAAAATTAAAGTTTAGGATAGTTTGGTGTTTTATTTTTGAACTATTTTAGTATAACATAGTTTACTACAAGGTAGAGATTTACTACTGTGTTCACTTAATGCACAGTATTTCAGTTTATTTGATGACATGTCTTGCCTGATGAAGTATTTTTTTTTCAAAGGAAGAAAGTCAATAGGTTTCTTTGATTAGAGCAGCCTCGTATCAGGAGGTTTAGTAGTGCTTCTTATACTTCACAACCTGATTTTGGGCACTTTCTCCAGGTTTAGCAGTGCTGTTTTAGCATGGGTCTTTTTCTTAATTCTTTGACATATCATACAGAAAGTCTTCTTTGACAGCTACTTCTATTGTATTTTATTTTGTTTTACTTACAGCCATAATTGCGCTCTGTTTCACTATTCTATGCTACCTTTCCATTTTGCACTGTTACTGAAACCCTGTTTGTCACTTTTTTATTCTCCATTGTTGCCATAATAGTGATTGACTTCCTTCCTCTTGCATATTTAGGATTCCAGATGCTCTTCATCCAAGCAACCCATTGGTAGACTTTTTCCTCAACTATGATTGGCAGTTTTCATGACTTTTTCATACTACAGTACCTAACACTTCCCTCACAAGCCATTCATGTTTCTTAGGTTGATAGCCCATTAGATAGATTGCTGATTGTATTCTGAATTATTTTTTTGGTTAATATACTTTATTCTCCTTTTTTCTTGACTGTTTTAGTCATGTTGTGCCCTTTACTTTTCTGATAAGAGCTCACCACTGATCTTTCTCTGTTACCTCCATTTTGGCTGTCTATGAAATCATACAGTTTTATCAATTTTATTGATAGCTTCTTTTAAGCAGATGCCTATTTATTTATTTATTTATTGTTTCTTCTATTGGTAGGGTAGCAGCAAAGGATAAATATTAGACTATACATGTCTTCATGTCCATGTTTCTTTTTGGCAAACTCTCTGCTGTAGACATTCCCTCTTTGGAGTGCTATTTTATGTATCCAGTCATACAGTTTGTTTATGTCCTGTACTATGGGTATCCATTCTTCTCTTGCCTTTCTTTTGGATGTGTCTTGAGCTTTTTGTCTTAACATGTTTCATCTCCATTATTTTTAGTCTGTTTCATCATCATTTATTTTAGCCCCATGCTCACCATCTAGTAATTTCATAGATGTCAATTTTCTTTTGTTTCACTTTTCCTAGCTTTGTCTTTTTCTTGTATAATTTCCTTTAATTAAGTTCCTCAAATGCAGCCTCTAGTACATATATCAGAGCTGATTAGCTCCAAACCCAGATTAGTAGTTTCATGATTTTGTAGAAGGTCACTGACTTATACATCCACTGGGCTGTTACCCCCGCACTCCCAACATTTAGATGTGAGTGGTATTCTCACAATCTGGACCTAGTTTAACTTTGTAATAACTTTATACTATTGGAAACAGACTACAGGTTATTTGAAAAACTGGAATTTTAGGTATATTTCAGTTTAGTCAACATGGTTTAGTGGAATTCAGACAAAGGAAGACTACATTCATGGATATTCCCAATGTTTAATAACAACATGTTTTCATATCTAGATTTTATAATGTAGCTCTTTCACTTAAATATTATATGATGTAGCAGACTAAATGAATCACTGTCACAATGTAAGAGTTTCATAATGCATATTGTGTGAGCAAGAAACAGACGAGGTTATTGATACAACTGAATAGAGTCAGATACAAAACAGGATGCAGTGCACAGGTTTCATGTTCCTGGCAGAAATAAATCACAGTTCATAGAGTGATGGTTTATTATTATTGTATATTGTATTAGTAACCTGCTATTATTTCAAAATTGACAGGTTTTAAAATAAATTACCAAAGGTACTGCATATGACAGATATACAATTTTGGGGCACTTGATCAAGGTTCATGGTGATATTTTAAATTTAAGATGTTTTTAGCAAGTGAGAGTATGGCCAGAGGGAGCAATCTCAGCACTACAAGACTCCTTTGAGAGTACGGACTGGAAGATCTTTAAGGAATTGGCTACAGTAAACCAACATATCAAGCTGGAGGAGTACACTAAATCAGTGATGGGTTACATCTCAAAATGTGTTGACAATGTGACAGTCACCAAAAGTATCATCACAAGAGCCAACCAGAAACCCTGGCTAACAAGTGAAGTGTACAAGCTACTGAAAGCAAGGAATGCAGCATTCAAGTCGGGTGATAAAGAGGCTCTCAGATTGGCCAGATTTCATTTAAACAACGGGTGAGGGAGGCCACATGCAAATATGGTCATAAGATCATGACCTCTTCTCTGAACAAAAAGACCCCAGATGCCTGTGGCAGGGCATCCAATTTAAAGCAGATTATAGGTCCCCGTCTTCACAGTGTGATGACGATATGGAATTCCTAAACAAGCTCAACATCTACTTCAGTAGGTTTGAGGAAGGGAACAAGACAGCAGCAAAGAAAATCACCAACAATCAGAGCAAGGAAGAGCTCAGCCTCAACCCTGCTGATGTCAGAAGGACCCTACAAAGAGTTAACCCCAGGAAAGCAGCTGGACCTGATAACATTCTTGGGAGAGTATCTGGAGACTGTGCAGACCAACTAACAAATGTACTCACAGACATCTTCAATAACTCACTGAGTCAAGCCATTGTGCTCCAATGTTTGAAGTACACAAACATTATACCACTGTCAAAGAACTCACCACCTGCTAACCTAAATGACTATTGTACTGTAGCTCTCACCTCCACTGTGATGAAGTGCTCTGAGAGACTGATCAAAGATGGAATAACATCCAAACTACCTGCAGACTTCGATCCACTAAAGTCTGCATACAGACCCAATCGTTCCACAGGAGATGCCGTTTCTTTGGCACTATACTTATCACTGGACCACCTGGAGAACACGAATAGCTATGTGAGGCTACTTTTCATCAACTTCAGTTCAGCTTTCAATACAGTCATCCCAGAAAATCTGATAAGAAAGCTGGTTAAACTGGTCATCAGTACTCCACTATGCAACTGGATTCTGGACTTTCTGATAAATAGACCCCAGAAAGTGTGCATAATCAAGAATACATCGGAGAGCATCACCCTAATCACTGGAGTCCCACAGGGATGTGTCCTAAGCCCCCTGCTTTTCACCATACTTACCCATGACTGTACTGCCAAGCAAAGCTCAAACTATATAATCAAATTTACAGATGATATGACAGTTGTGGGCCTCATCAGGAATGACGATGAGACAGCCTACAGAAAATAGGTGAATCAGTTCATAAGTTGGTGTTACAGCAATAATCCTTCACTGAAAGTCAACAAGACCAAAGAAATAATTGTGGACTACAGGAAGAGCAATGGAGAGCACTCTCCACTCATAATCAATGAAGAAACAGTTGACAGAGTAAAAAGCATAACATTTTTGTGGGTGCAGATTGCTGAAGATGTGACATGGTCAGCCAATACAAATGCCATCATTAAGAAGGTGTACCAATGGCTTCACTTCTTGTGAAGGTTGAGGAGAGCAAACCTACCATCAACAGCTCTCACAACCTTCTACAGGGGCACCATCAAAAGTATACTGACAAACAGCTTTAAAGTATGGTATGGAAGCTGTTCTGCTTCTGAGCATCAGTCCCTTCAGAGGGAAATGAAAGCAGCTGAGAGGATTATCAGGAACTCTGTCCCATCCATACAAGAAGTGCACTTGTCCAGACATCATAGCAGGGCAAGGAAAATAACCAGGGATAGCACTCACCTTGCTTAGAAGCTGTTCTCTCATTTAACATCAGGAAGGCACTTTCAATGCATACACTGCAAAACCACAGGATTCAGAAAAGTACAGTTGTGTACCTACTATAAATGTAGATGTTCGAGTGTATTCACTGTTGCAGTCATTACACTTGGGTTATCCTGCTGGCAGGCTACCCGCAGTCGGCCTGAATTCCAAAGTCCTGGTCCAGCATCGGTTGCTGTTGCTTTTTCCCTGATGTCAGTGCACCAGGGGTATAAAAGATGCAGCCAATGCCATTTTCTTCAGTTTTTCTTGCCCCAGATGTTAGGTGCCCCCAAAAGGGTAGGCTAAAAATTCTGCTTATAAAAAAGCATGCACTAACATAAACATTACCTTCATCTACAAGCAAATACACCACATAGGTCGTATAGAATAGAGAAGTACAGATAAGTCCCAACAATGAAAGGGGGATGGTGGGAGGGTAACCTGGACTGCAACAGTCAATAAACTCGAACATCTACATTTATGGTAGGTACACAACTGTACTATGTTCATCGTATTTCACTGTTGCAGTCATTACACTTGGGTTGAATCCCAAAACTGAGGTTGGGTGGCTGGGCCTAAATAGAATTAGTAGTGTCTATGAGGCACTGCAGAACTGCAGTGGCAAAGCCTGCTCTGGATTTAGAGTAAAGAGATAAGTGGTATTGCTTTGTAAACGTGTGCACTGAAGTCCAAGTTGCAGCCTCCAAAATATCCTTGGTTGGTACTCCTCTGAGGAAGGCTGCTGAAGTGGCTGCTGCTCTGGTTGAATGTGGCCTAATGCCCTTAGGCACTGATTTGCCATGTTGTGAATATCATAAACGAATGCAGTGGCCTATCCATTTTGAAATAGTCTGCTTTGAAATAGCTTTTCCTTGCGATCCTGCAGCATATGCCACTAAGAGTTGCTCAGTCTTTCTGAAAGCTTTAGTTTTGTCCAAGTAGAAGCGTAGCTGTCTGTGTATGTCCAAAGAATGCAGAAGTCTCTCCCCTTTATTCTGTGGGTTTGGATAAAAGGTAGGCAAATGAATGGTTTGGTTAAGAGCCACACTGGACACTACCTTAGGCATAAATGTTGGGTTGGTCCTTAGAGAAACCCTGTCCGGGTGGAAAATAATAAAAGGTTCCACAGCCATTAATGCCTGTAACTCTGAGACTCTTCTTGCTGAAGTTATTGCTAGGAGCAGAGCTGTTTTCCATGATAAGAATTTTATCTCAGCTGTATTGGCTGGCTCAAAAGGAGGCAGTGTGAGCTTTTCCAAGACAAAATTGAGGTCCCATGCCAGTACTGGCACTCTCCGTGGAGGTCTTATGTTTTTGGCCCCTCTGAGGTACTGCCTTAGCAGTGCCTGTGAAAAAATAGGTGGGTCCGTATTGTAATGAGCTGAAATGGCAGAGGCATAGATCTTAATTGATGAGAAGGATAGGCCTTTGTCCAGCATCTCAGTTAGGTATTGTAAAATCTGAGGAATATTTGGTACAAGCGTGTCAATTTCTTGTGCCTGGTTCCAAGCACAGAATCTCTTCCATTTTTCTGCATAAGATTTTCTGGTGCTGGGCCTCCTGGCCTCCAAAATAACATCCATAACTCCTTTAGAGAGAGGTGTGTTCGGAGTGGTTATCCGCCATGCAGCCAGATTTAGGGTTCTGAGTTGGCTGTGCAGGATCTGATTGTTTTGTTGGGTCAGTAAATGAGGAATTTGAGGTAATGTCCAGGCTGGGCCTTGAGACAAGCTCTTTAGGATTGGATACCAGTGCTGGCGTGGCCAGTCTGGGGCAATTAGTATCATTTTTGGCTTCTCTTGTCTGACCTTTATGAGTACCTTGGGGAGGAGAGGCAGTGGAGAAAAGGCATATACCGTAAAGGTTTTCCAGCTGAATGACAGAGCATCCACTTTTCATGCTTGTTTGTGATAAGTCTTTGTGCAGAATCTCTGTAGTTGGCAGTTGTGAGGGGAGGCAAATAGAGCTATGTCTGGGCATCTCCATTTCCTTGTTATCATGCTGAAGATTTGTGGATCTAGTTTCCACTCGTGAGGGTCCATGAGGTTTCTGCTTAGTTCGTCTGCCAGAGTATTTGTCTTTCCTGGCAGGAATTGTGCTTGCAGGTGTACTTGATAAGTCAATGCTGTGTTCCACAAAGTCATGGCTTGTCTGCAGAGGGGGTAGGAATGTGTGCCTCCTTGCTTGTTTATGTACCACATGACTGTAGTATTGTCCATCTTTATCAGCAGTTGTCCTGGATGAAGTAGATCCTTGAAGGCTGTCAGGGCATTCTGTACAGCTAGCATCTCTTTTTGATTGATATGAAGATGCATTTGGCTTGCAGGCCATGTGCCCTGAATACATTTTCCTGCCATGTGGGCTCCCCAGGCATAATTTGATGCATCTGTTGTTAGTGTCTGCCTGGCTGTGGGTAATGTGAATGGCTGTCCCTTGTTGTGGTGACAGGCCTGTGCCCACCATCGAAACTCCTGTTGCAGGCAGGGAATGAGGGTAATTAATGTTTCCAGGCTGTGGCAATGATGAGTCCAAACACTTTTTAGATACCATTGTAGCTTCCTCATATGCAGTCTTGCATATGGAATTAGCAGAATGCAGGATGCCATGAAGCCCAAAGCCTGCAGAATTTTTCTTGCAGATAACTGGGTCTTTGTTGCCATCTTTTCGAAGTAAGAAGTCAGTTGCCTTTGTTTGTCTGGCATGAGATAAGCCATCTGGGCAGTTGTATTTAAGCTTGCACCCAGGAATATTATCTCTTGACAGGGTACCAGTTTTGATTTATTTTCGTTTACTGTGTACCCTAGACAAATCAGTAATCTTTTTACAAACACCAGATGCCTCAGTAGAATGTCCTTTTCTCTGCTTGAATAAGGCAGTCGTCCAAGTAAGGATATATTTGGATTCCTCTTTGTCTGCAAAATGCAATTACTGGTGCCAGGCATTTTGTGAAGACCCTGGGCGCAGTAGATAAGCCAAAGGGCAGTGCAGAGAATTGATAGTGCATTGAGCCAGCTATGAATCTGAGGTATCTTCTGCAAGATTGTCTGATTGGGACATGCAAGTATGCCTCTTTGAGGTCCAAAGTTACAAGCCAAGCCTTCTTTCGCAGCATGTGCAGAAGCTGCTGCAGAGTCAACATTTTGAATTTTGGAACGTCCAGAAAAGTGTTTAGAGTAAACAGGTCCAGTATTGGTCTCCAGGCTCTGTCCTTTCTGGGTCCAAGGAAAGTCTTGAGTAAAATCCTTGTCCCTGCTTTTGCTGTGGTACTCGCTGAATAGCCTTCATGTCCATGAGTGATGAAACTTGCTTTTGTGCCTCTGCCCATTGATTGTGTGGCAAGTCTGGCATACCTTTTTTCTTTGGGAGGGTGTAAAAGTGGAACCTGTAGCCCTGAGACACTATATTCAAGACCGATTTGTCCTGGGTGATCATGTGCCAATTTTGTGAAAAAATTGCTAGTTTTCCCCCTAAGGGTGCTGCCAAAAGATAAGTGTTTGGCATTGGCAGAGGAAAGTCATTGGGACTGTTTCCTATATGGCTGTGATTTGTCTTCTCCACTTTTGGAGGTAGAAGCACCCCATTGTTTAGGCTTGTATGAGCCTTGGGGCTGGGATCTTCCTCTAGGGCATCTGTATCTGCCTCTTTGTGGCCTGTCTGACACTGGAAAGGACCAGTTCTTAGAAGGCCAGTTCCTGCTAAATCTGGGTGGCTGTACCTGTAAGAAATCCTTAACTGCATAGATTTCGCTTTATCCTCCATTTTCTTCAACACCTCTTCTGCCTCAACACCAAGCAAAGCATCATGCTGTAATGGAGCATCCAATAATTTTGCTTTAACATAATCAGGCAGATTCTGTTCCTTTAACCAAGCATGCCTTCTAATGACAGAACCTGTAACAGCGGCCCTGCAGGAGGCCTCCAGTGAATCAAAACCACATTGCAAAGTATGCTTTCCCACTTGTTCAGCTGCATGCAACAAATCCTGCATTGCCTTGTTTTCAGAACATTCAGAATTTGTCAACATTTTCTGTTTTAGCAGTGACATTAAGTATTGCTGATATTTAAGCATATGAAACTGACAATTTAAAGCCCTTACAGCCAAGGTAGCAGAAGTGTAAACTTTTTTCCCCCATCTGTCCAGTGCCCTAGCATCCCTATCAGAGGGGACAGGGTATTTTGCAGTGGAAGCCTTGACCCCTTTGGGACCCTGAGATATAGTTTCTGGGTCAGCAGCAGGGTTTTTATATAGAAATTTATGAGAATCTGGAACCCTGTAGTATCTGTCTGGCTTAACAGGTGCAGGGGGTAAAGAGTCAGGAGACAGGCCGGACTCTGAAAATACATCATCTACAATGTCTAGAACAGGTGGAATAGCAAGAGGTCTGTGCTAAGGTAGTAAAAGAAAGTCTCTGAGCCTTTTCTTAGATTCTGAGTAATCTTGGCTCTCCCAGTGAAAATGCTCCCTCATGGTATGCAGGGTTTCCCCAAAAGAATAATCCACAGGAGGAGAGGCTGAAGGAATAGATTCTTCAGCATCAGAATCCTCATAGGGAGGAAGAGAGTATCCCTGTTCTGAACAGGAGTCAGAGGAAATGGAAATCTGATCAGAAGAATCATATTCTGTGTCTTGCCTAGGCCTCTTATCAGGAGGGGGATGGGAACCCCTGATCAAAGTAATTAGGTCTTTGGCCATTTTAAGCATCTGTTTCTTAGGCATGGAAGTCTGTCCAGGAGAATGCTGTACTTGTTTCTTTGTCTTTAAAGCTGGAAGTTGGCTTGACATATAACTGTGTAGGTCTGAAAACACCCTCAGAAGTCGATGCCTGCTCAGCGGCTCTGGACCCATCTGAGGGAATAGTTTCCGAGTGTCCAATACCTTGAGTATCCAGAGGCCTAGTTGTCTCCAAGTGGGAGTTGGAAGCGGCCTGTGGTTCTGAGGTAGTGGGCATCAGGGGCTACAAAAGCACTTCACTGAGAACCGGCAAACCGGTGACTGGCCTAGCGGAGGGCTCGTCATCGGTTTTGGACCTCGGATGCCTGTCCTTTTCCTTTTCCTTGTGCTTTTTATAAACTCCGGTCATCAGCTGTTCCGATGGCATTATATAATTAAATCTTCAGCCGAAGTAATAGTGCGTTGGTTAAATCTAGCACAAAACCGACAGCTAGCTACGTCATGGTCAGGGCCTAGGCAAGGAATACAGTAAAAATTAAAATCCTTATGAGGTATTTGCTTCCCACAAGAAATACAATTGTTAACTTTTTCTCACATCAGTCTGGAGCAAGAAAAAAGTTTCCTCAACAGGGTACTTAGCTTTAATGAAGACTTCAGATCTGAAATTCGATTTCAAAAATCTCAGGAGTCAGCCGACCGGCACTTGTGAACTGCTTTTGCTTCGGGCACCGCGCGGCAAGAAAGACTGAAGAAAATGGCGTCAGCTGCATCTATTATACCCCTGGCACGCTGACATCAGGGAAGAGGTGACAGCAACCGACGCCGGACCAGGACTTTGGAATTCAGGCCAACTGTGGGTAGCCTGCCAGCAGGATAACCCAAGTGTAATGACTGCAACAGTGAAACACGATGAACATCAGCTTCTTTCCACTAGCCATCAGGTTACTGAACTCAAGGAACAGTACCCTTCACAATGGATATTAAGACAGTAATCCAACAATACTGAAAAGTCTGTATAGTGCAATATGTAACAAGGCCTTGCTTGCACCCAGACAGCAAAGTCAGCAGTAATCAAACTTGAACTTTCTTACTGTGCAATATAAATATAGGCCATAAATCAATCGCTTAAGTGCAGTTTTTCCAATGAAAATAAGCTAATAACCCAGTAATGAGTGATACTCTATTGAATCAATGCAATAATGCAAGTATTTATTATTGTTGTATTTGTCGTCTGTGTCTATAGAATTTTGTGTATTATCGTCATGTTAAATGTACTCTTTGTATTGTATGCACATTGAGTCCAAAGAAATGTAATTTTGCTCAGTTCGCACTTGTGTGAATCAAAGTGACAATAAAGTTTACTTTGACTTTGACTTTTAACAGATACAGGCAATGACTACACAAATAAAAAAAATCTAATCCTTAAGTACACACACACACACACACATATATATATATATATATATATATATATATATATATATATATATATATATATGTGTGTGTGTGTGTGTGTGTGTGTGTGTAGTTATGCACATGCAGACAAACATCTCTCTATACACGTACAACTGCACGCATGCAAATTTATATATATATATATATATATATATATATATATATATATATATATATATCACATGGACACACACGTGCATGTGTGCACGTGTGTGTGTATGTGTGTGTGTGTGTGTGTGTGTATGTGTGTGTGTGTGCATTGCTACATTATAAATTAATATAAAAAGTGACAAAGATGGATCAGAAGTATATAAAATGAAGGTATATGTATGTTGATAGAAACAGAACAACTACAAAAGAAGACAAGTGTTTTTTTTTTTTTTTTACGGTTGCTCATAAAAATCATCTAGCTTGCAGGGATGATATGAATTACTGCATCTATGCTCTCCATGTTTATAACACTAGGAAAAGCAAAGCCAGAATGGACTTAGAGCACCAAACCAGATGGGTGACCATCTGTTGTAGCACTTGTAAACTGACACATTTCTAAGGGCTTATTAGGAAACTAGTAGGCTATATGCAAAGATTGTTTGATGGTGACAACTTTTATGACAAATAATGGGTTTGACTGCACTCTTGATGGTGGTAGAAACAGCTATTCTGTAGAACAGTGAAGCAGTACATCCTAGCTGTCTAATTTAAGTAATTCTATATAATTGACAGTGTGACTCGAATTGTAATTACTATTGATAGTGCAGCAGATAGGGCTACAGAAATGCTAAAACTAATTAGCAAATGTGGATACATACCAGATTTCAGACTAAACATCCTGTTCATACTATTTCCGTTCTAGTTTAATTCTGCAGAGCACAAAATAACATTAAGACAAGGAAGCATCTCTTGACACTCTGCTGATCTATTTTTGATTGTCTGAAAAAGGGAATTAGAAGTATACACAACTGAATAAACAGTCATTTATCTCTGAGTGTTTGAGTTCAATTAACAACAACAGCAACACACTGTCACTCGTGTTGTATTTTCTGCCTGTAGTAAAACCTTCCTTGTTGACATTTTGTGAATACTGTAAAATGATTGCCTAAAAATATAAAAGAAGTGGGGATAATCATCTAAATGCAGCTTGGCTAAATTCTGATGACTTCTGAATTTGTCATCAGCTGAAAACTTAGCCAGAAGATGGGGGGGGCATTGTGATTTTTTTTATCCATATCCCAATATGCAGTGACCCTGTAGTGATTTTTTATTAAGCAGCAGAAACATAGGGAATGCATCCAACTACATAACAAGAGTGTGCATGTGTGTGTGTGTGTGTGTGTGTGTGTGTGTGTTTCTGTAGAGGGTTGCACTCCCAACACAGCCAACCAACTTATTTCAAAACGTTCCTGAAAGAACATTCAGACTAATTTTCAGCTGTTTTGTCCATTTGGGAAAACAGCATTTAGATAGATGGTTGATGTCCAGAATATCACTGAATACTTGTACAAATTAATCTTAACATGGACATTCCTGCTACAAGAGATAGCAACTAGCTGATATGGGAGGAGAAAACAATTACATGTTGATGCGGGTGCTGCTACATATACTTTTTTTTTCAGCAGCTTTTTGAGATTTTTTAAGGTTGACTGCCTAGACAAAAGGAACCACTGGCATTTAAGATACCTCATGCTTTATGTTAAACTCACTCTCTTTCTCTGTCTGCCTGCTTGTCTATCTATCTATATGCACACATGCAAAAAGGTGATATGCCTACTATCATGGGTAACATGCACATTAGGAATTAGACAAGCTGGACAAGTAATGTTTTCTGAATGGTGGAGCCATGAATGAGTTTTACAAGTCAGTAACTCCTAAAATATCTGTGGCATGTCTAATCAGAGCTGCATTTCCATTGTATGTAAACTTCTGCTATTTTGGGGGCATAATATTGTTTTTATAGAACATTTTGTTTTATTAGATAGATGTTTTCTTCTGCTCAATTTCTTTTTAAGATAACTTGTCCTGTTATATAGTGGAAAAGTTGTGATATATATATATATATTTTTCTTGTTCTATATCTGTAGTTATTATTATTTGCCTTTGCATATAACTTTATTTATCTGTTTAGTTATGCCTTAATACTAATATTGCAGAAAAGGACTGAATTATGCCCTTCCTTTCTGCACATCTACTATTACTTTTCCTGTTTGCAGTTCAGTGAATTTTCATTCTGAGTTTTAGATAGTCTAAAAATAAAAAGGAAATGGCAACCCTAATAACGCATATTTTTTCAGTATTAAACAGTAAATGCATCTGGAATATGTAGTATAGTAGACAAAGTTGCAAAATATAATCCAGGGACAGGAATCCCAAACAAATTCAGCTTGAAACAAGGTGCTGTCCTGAGCTGGCAACAGTTTGTTTTATGGTATTAATTCCAAAGGAAGTTTTAGATGTTTCCTTATGTTGAGTATGAAAACAAGGAAGTGTGCAATCTTCATAGGTGGTCACATTCCCTACATGATTTCAAAAGAATAAATGTGTGCAGCAGTGGTGACAGTGACTTCATAGCAAAGTGTGGCTTTGCAATAAGCAGTTGAATGGGTTGGGCTAATTGAAAAGGCACAAGGGTCAACTTTGAGCATGGCTAAGTTTTACATAGATATCTGGTTGTGTACTACTGCACATGCTAAATAGTTTTTCAGCAGTAGTTTTCTTGCTCAAAATACATACCAGAGTTATGCTGAGAAAAAAGGAGTACATTTCAGACATATGAAGTGGTTGAATATACCCCACTGTAATACCAAATAATGTCATACCTCTAAATATACAAAACTGCTTAGCCCGATCATGATTGCATAAACTACTTACTTGAGTACACATGATGCCATCACTTAACTAAATTTCACATAATAATAAAAACAGAAGTTGAAAACAAAGGAAAAAAGGCAACCCTCATTGTACTCCACTCCGAGAAAGGCCCAGTCTCACTCACTTGCAGCAGTAGAATGATCCAGAGCCAAACCAGAATCACAGCTGGACTCAAAGTCTGGTGAGTCACTGTACTTACTGTACTGAAAAATAATTATAGCCACAGTTATTGAAAAAAATATGATACTGACAGGATAGTGGAGAAAAAGGTGCAGTTCATGTCCATTGTACCTAACTGTGTCAAAATTCATGCATTACAGGAACTGATGTTTAAATGAAATAAAGTGATTATGCAAACCCAGCTGCATAATCTCATATCAGAAAGAATACATGAAGTGCATGCAACAATTATTAAGTGTAAAGAAAGGAAGCCAGACATTATATTTTGGTAAGGAATGTCCAGAGAGGTTAAACAGATGGCAACAAAACTGTGAAATATGTAACATCTACCACAGAAGCAGCTCATAAGATGTGGTGGTGCCTCAAAAAAATTGGAGACTGATCATGCAGCAACGTTGCTTGAAAATTATTTCACTCCATGGACACTGTGCTGATTACTGTTCTAAGTATCCTGCAGTCATAAAGCTAAAATGTATGCCTTCAACAACTGTTACAATAGTGTTAAAGATAATTTGTTCATTATGGAATTCCTGATATATATATATTCATCACAAACTGCTTCACATAAGCACGCATCAGCCCTCCAAAGCCAGCTCAAGAACTGTTTAACTATGACTAAATAACACCAGATTCAGTAAGTTTCATTCACGGACTACCTTCATTCCAATCAATTATACCTGCTTCACCAACTGTGCACATCTTAGCTGTCTGGTTGTGATCAAAGGAATGGTTGAATAACTAACTAACTAACTAACTAACTAACTAACTAACTAACTAACTAAATGTCTTCAATAATGCATTCAGGTTGTTTCTGCCAGAAGCATACAGTACAACCCATTGCAACCCCAGCCCTACACAGACACATATATGAATTAAACACATGTGCTAACTATAGCCACTTTATTGACTATGTACAAGTCGAATCTCTGACTGTGATCAAATGAATACGTGAATGAATGAATGAATGAATGAATGAATAAATAAATAAATAAAGTATCACAGTAATGGATTTCACCTAGTTGCTCTCAGACCCATACAGTACAACACATTGCAACACCTCAAACTCATGTACTATACTCAGCAATTAAAATCCCTTTACTGACTTTGTGCACCTCAGATGTCTGATTGAAATACAAAAAAAGAAAGAATGTATACATGAATAATAATAAATAATGGCCACAGTAATGCAGCTCATCTTACTGTTGTCAGACGCAAAGAGTTTAGTTCACTACAACTGCCTTTCACACACAGATGTTTCCACTAATTACAGTCATTTTACTGTGCCCAACTCAAATGTCTGACTGTGATCAAATGAATAAATAGATAAATAATGATCACAGTAATATATTTGAACTCATTTGTATTAGACACATATAGTGCACTACACTGAAACTCCACACATGTGTACACACACACACACACACACACACACACACACACACACACACACACACACACACACACACACACACACACACACACACACACACACTGATCATCCTGCAGGATGTCTGCCAGGCAGTTTAACAGAGCACATAGTCATCACCAATAGTAATTACACAATAGACAGTACAGCAAGGTTTCTAACCTCCCTTTCTGCATCGTAACTCCTTGACATAGCAGTATGTTTAGTTGTTGCCTAATATCAATGCCTCCACCAACTCAATTCCTCAAGACATTTTGTGAACATTAGTCTGTCACTATCACAGCTGTCTTTCTTTATCTCTCTCTTTTATCTGTTTCTCTTTTATGTGAACACAACCGATCTGAAAACTAAACTGGAGAAATAAAGTGCTGTTAGGCAACATAGATAATAAATGCTTCATTATGCTACCTATCATGGGGATAATTCCTGCATACAAATAATGAGCACATTGCATCACTACATATATCATGAACTACTAAACGCTATCGCTTCTTTTAAAGAGTACATACTGCAACTTTGCATTGATGGTACATTAAGTTATTCTGTTTATTTAGAATGTGTTTATGTCAGCCCATGAAGTATACTCAGGATTCACAATATTTTGGATACGTTAATCATGTAGTCCCACTGAGCCATGGACCCTTTTTCAGGTGAAACATGATAAGTACATGAGCATCACATAAAAGATCTGTTCAGAATAATGCATAATTACACTGCACAGGTTTACAAGAATTATATATATATATATATATATATATATATATATATATATATATATATATATATATATCAGTATCTCCAAATCAAACTCTTTAATTTGGTTACATAAACTCATCTTAACAACAAAATAAAATTAATGTTTAGTTTCAAGTAATTAATGTACTGATGTCAATAATGGACCAATTTCATGTGCAGTTTTTTGCTGAGGATTCACAGCATTTGGTGGGTGCCTGTAGCAGGATAGCTGCTGGAGCTCTGGACATTGTTGTTCCAGAATATGCTTGTCCCAAACTTACTGTGATATGACAAGCACGGCAATATGATAAATATTTATTTAAATGTCTGGCAATGCTAATCCTAGAATGGAATTGAACCTATTTGTATTTGTACATTATATATACAAGTTTTTGTTTGCTTCACATAACATTGTAAATGTTGCCCTTGTAATTTAATGTACACTGAAATACTGACTGTAAATTAATGTACTTTTATATAATCTACACATGCAGAATTACTTGCTTGAAACTTCTCTGAAGAACTGTTTAAACCTTAACAGAATGGTAGTTCACTGTTATGCTAATAATTATCAGAATGTTGATATTGCCTTTTTTCTAATTACTGCCATGTCAGTGACTTTAGTTTCTGCCTTGTGACCCACCTCACAACTGAAAGCAGTCCCTGGACCAGGTCACTTACCCCATTAACAAATTTAAATGAATACATAAATATATATATATATATATATATATATATATATATATATATATATATATATATATATCAATATATAGGTCTATTTGACTTTACCGAAATTTCACTTACCTCAAATTCAGAAGATTGAAACTATAACACCAAATTTCCACAACACCGAACATTTACATTACAAAAGTCATATCAATGAAAACCAACTGCAGCAAAACAAAATAAAAATCTACCCTTTTTTATGACTCTGCAGGGGGGCAAGCCCACCTGCACCCCCCGCACCCCCTGCATATTATATATACCAATTCCAGGATCGCAATATAGTGAGGAAAATGGAAAATTTCCCAATCCTCACTGTACCAAGATCTCCATTCAGAAGCTCTGTGCTGTGTGATATGTGCACCTGGTGTTTCATTGATCTGACTTCCAGTAATGTAAACATTTAGTGTTGTGGAGTTTCAGTGTTGTCATCTCAGTCTTCTGAATTTTGGGTAAGTGAAATTTTGGTAAAGTCAGATAGACCCATATATACATATATACATACATTAATAGTGTGCTTGACTATTGCAGTCTTACAGTTCATACCTTCTAATCATTGAATATGCTGCCAAACCTTGACAGATCAGAGGTTTGCAAATGAAGTCTGTGTCTGGAAGCCTTCAGGAAGTTTGAGTGACATTCTGCATAGCTGCTGTCTATTTGCCTTTTTGTCATTAAGGAAACTTGTAATGTTAATAATTGTGAAACAAAACATGTAATGATAATAATTGTGAAACATTGTTTTACTGCCTATTGAAGTGTATTCAACAGGCATGGTAAATGCTGTAGTATATATTTTTCCTTCCATTTCCATTATTAATCATAATCTTCAACAATGTAACTGGTCATATGTGCATTTACCTTCCCAGATGTACTAACTCTAAGCAGAGGTTTTCAAATAAGCCTGGTCCTTACACTGCCTTAGAAAAGGGTGGGTTTTGAATTTTTCTTGGCATGAATCCCAACATTTTTTTCCATCTACACCAGGTGATTGGTTTGGAAGATACATAATGCGACATTTTGTTTAGGAACTGAGTGGATCAATGCAATTTGCTAATGCACTAGACATACACATAAATATAAAATATACAACCCCATAAACTGTTCTACACAAAATATAACAGTGCAACCAAATTTCACTTTCTAAATACCTGGTACCTAACCTACCTATTATGTTATTGAGTTTAAATATTTTGCCCTTCTGCTTTGTAATCAAATGTTCTTTCTTTCTTTCTTTCCAAATCTGTGGATGCTACATTTTTGATACTGAATGCAGGTTATCAGTACAGCTACTGTAGATATATATCAGTGTGTTACAGTGTGTTACAGACATGTATATTTTGTTACCTAAATTTGCCTTCTTACTTTGATTTGGAGGAAAAAAATAATCCAGCAAAGAGCTTCATGGAACATCACTGGCCACTTTTGCTGGATTACACAAAAGACCATTGCTTTAACAATCTAGCCTTGTGTGCTCTCTCTTTTATCTAGGAATTTACTGTCAGAATAACATAAACATTACAGAATCAAGAATGAGGAATTGTGTGAAATGCTTTGGCCAGGTCTAGCTATTCCAACAGTAAAGCTAGTCTCTCATCTATGTCATTTGTTATTTCTTACAATATTCAGAACTCATGATCTACTATTGATGACTCTGTACTGGAAATGATCATGGAGAAATAATCAACTTCTGTTTTTTCTGAACTAGTTTCCAAAGCTTCCTCTCCAAGATTTTGCATAGAATGCATGTTAAGCTGATTGGCTTACAATTATCATGCTTTAATAGGAATCCTGCTTTATGTATTGGAAACCAGTACTGCCTATTGTCACAGTTCAAGTATGCATTTTGTCTCTATGAGCTTATTAAGAAGTAATGAGAATTGTTCAACAAGGGTGTTCTTGAATTTTTAGAAAAAAAGAATAGATTTGTAAACCCGTGGAGCCTACAATTAATTTTACTGACTACTGCTATGAACATGTCTTATGTGAAGTGATTTTCTTAATGGATGTCAGATTACATTTAGAGTATACTTCTGGAGTAATGACATTTTACTATGGTGTGTTTTATATCTAAATGTTGCACTGAAAACCTTCTTGGGTAAGGTATCAGTACTGGTCTGCAAATTTAGCAAAGTGAGATGTGGATATAGTGGGCAAGTAGCAGTGCTTTACTGCTTTTATTCACATAAACTCGTTTAGTGACACTGAATTTTGTTTTCCTTCTTTATGGTTTATACTTCTATCCACTGCTGTTATAGCTTCATGCTAAATCATTACACTTGGAAACTACATCAATGTCTTTCATACCAAGTATGGGAATAGTGACAAGAATAAACTTCATTATATGCCCAATTGTTGAACTCATGGTTTCTTCCTGATGTGTACTTCTACCCTGATATGTACAAACTGAAGGACGTCAGTAGTAATCACATACTACAGATGTGTTATGTAATAGTATATTGCTGTCTCATGCTGCCTTTTTTAAGAGCAACATGGGATACTTATCATTCATAAAGAAGAAAAAAGGGAGACCTAAGAGTGGACTACACTTACAGTGAAACTTTCTCCCTTTGTCTTTTTCCTGGAAACATGTGCATTACTATTTTAATTTATTTGCTGGTTAGGTATATTTTGGAATGTTTCCAGATATACCAGAGTATGAATGTACCAGAATCATACCTCTCAACCTCTTAAAGCAAAAAAATCTGAACAAATCCATGAATAAAAGTGGGACAAAGGCCCAAAAATAGAGACAAGTTTTAAATATTGCTCTTACAAATTTACAAAGTTGATAGAATAACAGGGTTTGCATTAGCATGTATTTTCTGAAGGGTATGAGGTCTGAAACTCAAATGCCTGTCCTTATTTTCTAACTTCAGTCTTTAATGATTTGCCACTAATTTGCCTGAAAACCACAATTTTATGAAAAATGGACCAAAAATATGAGCCAAAAACCTGGACATTCTGCAAAAATCTGTACAGTTGAGAGGTATGGACCAGAATACTGAGAATGAGTATCGATTACGAATGCATAATGAAGAATTAACTTCTTGCAATATTGTAAAATACATGCAAACAGCACAGTGGAAGCACATTTTGTATGTATTAGACATTTTCTTATAAAAAGCTGAAATGTTCTAGTCATTACATTTTTATTTTTTAGATAGGTACTAAAAAGATATATCACTGAATGAAAAAGTGTATTACTTCTTTGTTTAATATAGGGCAGACCTTTCTACTTTTAAGACTGACTGTAATTTCAGTTGCTTTATACCACCTAAAAAAAACAATGTTTTTTTGGCTATTATTTACAGATGTATAGTTATCTGAAGACAGGGTATATAGCAGATAGACTGCACAGTGACAGTTGCTAGACAATATTATTACCACATTGGATCACTCTGAGATCTAGAGTCTGTATCACAAGAAAAATGCTGCAATATTGATTCTGGTACAGGAAGAAGATGTCTGCGATTTCTCCTGTACTTCACACTCTTAGATTCGATGAAGTAGGATCTCGGCTCGGTACATATACCTGTTACTTGACCAATCCAGTCGAAACCTTTCACCGTTTGTAGACTCGTTCTCTCCTTCTTTCAATGGACGAAGAAATCAGCTCAATTTATCATTGCTGGTCTGGAAAGAATGCTTCCTGAATAATTGGGCTCTAGGGGTTCTGTTCTTCTTAGCTTTAGGTCTCAACAAACTGAAACTAATAGGCAATGTTTTTCTGTTTTTTCTGGATAGAGGTCTCTGAGCAGGCAAGCCAAGTATATTGTCAGTGGGTATTTTTCTGAGATTGAGTAAATTCAAAAAGACATCGGTATTGTCATGCTTTGACTTTTCAGGTAATTGCTTTGCACTATGCACTGCACATTTAGCTAGTCCATTTGACTGTGGATATTCTGGACATGTACAAAGTCCCATTCTCTTGCAAATTTCTGACTAGTAAATTAAGTACCATTGTCAGAAACAACTTTGTGTGGACTACAATGGACTGAGAAATGACGTTTCAACTTAGTAATAACAGCAGTGGACGTTAGGTTAGGTAGTAAATCGATCTCAAACCAGTTTGAATAAGAGTCTACCAGTACTAAGTAATGCTGATTGTTCCACTCAGTATATCAGTGGCTACTGCTGACCAAGATAGTTCAGGTACTTGACTTAGCTGAAGTGGTTCTCTTTGCAAATGCAGTTTAGTACTATTGCATACTGAACAAGAAGAAAGTACGTTGTCAATGTGTTTTACTAGAGAATGCCAAAATACTAGTTCTCTCACCCTTCTTTTGGTAGATACAGAACCTGGGTAACCACAATGCAAAATCTGGGTATATTCATGTTTTAAGGAAGCAGAAACAACAATTCTAGGACCTTTGAAAATAATGCCATCTTCCATCAACATCTCGCCTCTGTAAGGAAAATAAGTTTGTACTTCAGGTGGTACACTAGATTGCTTTGACAGCCATCCAACATTAATGTAGTGGTTGAGTTTTCACAAAATTGGATCAGTCTTTGTATGATCTCTCAGCTCATCAAGTCTTGTGGAAGAAAAATTATGTACTTCCATTACGTCAAATTCAAAATTCTCTGTGTCAAGCTGTTCTGCTATATTTCTGGGCACTCTTGATAAGGCATCAGCCAAATAAAGAAGTTTGCCTTTTATATAGACCATTATGAAGTTATACATTTGCAATTTGAGCATCATTCTTTGTAATCTCACTGGAGTTGAATGCATAGGCTTCTTTAGAATAGTAACTAGAGGTTGGTGATCAGTTTCAATCTGAGTATAGCTCGACCATAGATATAATCATGAAACTTTGAATATGCAAATATAATTGCCAAAAGTTCTTTCTCAATCTGAGCATATTGCACTTCAGTTTGGCTAAGAGTTCTAGATGCATAGGCTACTGCCTTCTTGAAGAATAACTGCGCCAAGGCCAAATTTTGAAGCATCACAGGAAAGAGTTACTGGATTATTGACATCATACTATCTTAATATAGGCGGGGTGGCAATTTTCTGCTTAAGGTCTTGAAATGCTCTCTGGTGCTGTTCCAAACAAGACCATGTAACATTTTTGTGCATCAGCTGCCTCAAAGGTGCTGTCAACTCATTGAAGTCTGGTATAAACTTGTCTAAATAGTTGACCATGCCTAGAAATCGCAGTAGAGCTTGAACATTATCAGGTGCTGGCATCTCAAGAACAGCTGCTGGCTTGAATGGGTCTGGTCACAAGCCAGTGCTCGTAAATAAATGACCTACATATGTAACTTCTGGAAGTCTGAATTTGCACTTTAGAGGATTGAGCTTTAAGTTAATTTCATGTGCTCTTTTTAGAACTCTCTTAAGGTTTCTGTCATGCTCTGCTTCACCATTGCCTCCAACCAATAAATTATCTGCTATTATGCCACAAGAATAACCTGAAAAAATTTGCTCCATTGCATGCTGAAAGACTTCATTTGGAGACTTTATTCCAAATGTCATCCTTAAGAATCTGTTTCTGCCTAACGGGGTATTGAAAGTAGTCAGTAATGAGGATTTGTGATCAAGCATCACTTGCCAAAATGAACTTTTTGCATCCAAGACAGAAATAGATGATGTGGTCTCTTTAATGCTTTGTTCAAATCACTTGGGTCAATACATATTCTGATTTCATCTGAGCCTTTCTTGTGGGCTGCTACCATGGACGACACCCATTCAGTTAATTCTATAACTGGACAAATTTCACCTTGCTGCACCATTTTATCCAACTGAGCTTTAACGTTATCCAGCATAGCTATCGGAACTTTTCTTGTTGGTCAGACCACTGGACTGACCTCTGGTCACAGAATACACATCTAGAAGTTTGTCCAGCTTGTCATTGAAAACATCAGCATACTCTGAAAAATGGCTTCAGAAAAATTGGAACTAGGATATGTGCTTATATGATGAACTTCTTTGGTAAAAGAATGCATATTCATTCTTAAACTGTCTCTAAGACTCATTAATGACTGCACAGGTCTTCGGACTACATAGAATAACAATCTGTAACAGCTGCTAGCCAAAAACATGAAAGCACTACTGAGCCTTCGGTTTGAATTTCTTCAACTCCACAAGCAACTAGTTGCAAATGTGTTTGCTGACATAACATTACACTTTGAACCAGTGTCTACTTTGAGCTCAGTGGATTTATCATTGATCTGGACAGTACAAAATACTTTGTTCTAGCCAACAAATTCACTGCATCAACCTTTTCACCAATGACTGATACACCATCTGCATAGAAAGTAGAACTGCAGCTCTCTATATGATCAACTTGCTTTTTTGAGTGACCCTTACTTATAAATGTGTGAGGTTTACTTGATTTGCACAACTTTTGAAAATTATTCCATTTTTTACACTTGTGGCATTGTTGACCAAATGCCAAGCATTTCTCTCTTTTAGACTCATGATTGGTACCGCAACTGCGACAGTTAACTATAAAGCTATATTTGGGTTTTGCTGAGTTACACTTGTACTGCACTGAGCATGCTCCTTTAACTGAACTAGTCTTAGAACTTGCTGGAATACTACGTGGTTTCCCCAGGGAACCCACAGGGGCTGTGGTTGCCATGTGCTTAGGCCTGCTTCTGTTTGCCACATGTTGCATGCTGTCTACATGTACTCTGGATCCTGCCAAAACCATGCTCTTATCACTTGCAAGCATACTTGTGTGCCTTTCGGTAACTTCATGGATTTGACAAATCTCAATAACTTGCTTAGTGTTAAATCACTGTCATGGAACAAAATCTTTCTCACAGCAGTGCTATTAATACCACATACAAGCCCGTACTTTATCAACTCATCTTTTAAGTCACCAAACTGACACATTTTAGCTTTCTTACTCAGGTCAGTAATATAAGCTGCAAAAGTTTCCCCTGGTTTCTGATCTCTTGTGTAAAACAAATGCCTCTCTAATGTAATATTTGTCTGGGGTTTACACATTTCATTGAATTTGCGCTTCAAACACTTGAGGTCTTCCCTTGATTCAGCCTGTACAACAATATGGCAATTTTCACCTTCTTCCTCATATACTGCTGGTGCATACACAAATGAAGACTCTCTTTCAATGGCCTCTGACCTAGCTAGGTTTAGCAAAATGGATGCCCTGGAGCATGCATCTTTGTCAGAATAAGCTGCTTGTATAAAAATATCCTACTCTTGCTCAAATATTCTCCAGTTCTCTGCAATATTCTGATCAAATACAAGTGATGAAGGCTTTTGAAATCTGTCTGCCATATTAACACATACCAGTGAAGTGTTTTGCAAATATGCATGGACACACACATATATACATATGCCAGAAATTTATGCCAGTATTTGTAACTATGCCCTATAGCACAACAAGCCTCTGCATAACTGAACTTTATGCAATGAGTCTCTTGGGGGCTGTAATACTCTTGAAATTACTGTATTGCAAGAAATCACCTCTTATCAGTGTAAGAAATATTTCAAAATAACTGCACTGTGCGAATGAACTGGGCAGAAGAAGCTCAGAGTAACAAACATTTCGAAGTAACCGCACTTTGCGTATAAACAGTACACGGCACACTGAAACTTCTCCAAATGGCAGTACTTTGCTAGATAATGCTTTACAGTGCAAGAAACACTGTAATGGCGGCACTTTGTGAATAGACACACCCAGCACAAGAAACTTTTCGAAATGGCTGCACTTCGAATGTACTTCTCAAAATAGCTACACTTTGCACACAAATAAACTCTTAGGAATACATGCACAGTAATAATCACACACTGTAAGCACTTTTACACACTTAGAGATACTTCTAATAACTCTAGTTATGCCCTGAATAGAATACGAAGTAGTTATACCAAAACACAGCACTTTGCCAAAATACATGCAGTTGCCTTGCTTTATTTATGCTTAATGTGCTCTTTTTGCCCTTATTATATTTGTTTTGCTTGTTTAATCTCTTTTCATGCCCATTATACTTTTCTTGTGGTCACTTTAAACATGCCTGGTTTGCTTTAAGCATGCTTGTTTCACTTAAACATGCCCATTTTGCAATTCTGAGGTAATTCCAGACCCCTTATGTACTTTTCTGATGCTCATTTTATCAAATCTCTTAATCATAAACATTGTGTTTAATCAACAAACCTTTTGTGCCTCTCTCTTGTTTAATGTTGTGCCCTTGTGATGCTTCTTTTTATCTTTTTTATAAAATAAACTGTGCAAGTTTTCATTATCTTTGGTTCTTTTCTGGCTCTTTTTCATGCTTGTTTCTCTTGGTTTACCTTCACTGTTAAAACTCCACCTCATAGATCTGGAAAGCAGTCTCTGGAATCCCGGTTCTGACACCATGTCACTCGTCTAATTAGGATGTCATAGACGAGACTTTGTGGGCTCTGTTCTAGCAGCTTTATTATGTACAAATACATCAAGATTGAGGTTTAATAACTTTAATAACTTTAAATTAGGTAAACTTATATACAAACTAGCCATTACACTGATACATGCTCACTCTCTGGCTGTACTCTCAAAATGACACTGAAGCTAGCACATGCTTGCCATTTATATGCACATTCATTCCTTGAAATACTTCTTTAAGATACAGCACACACACTCTGTTCTACAAATACTTTGTAAAAGGACCAGCCACAATAAAAGTTTTAAATATATTTAATGTGAAATAATAAAAGAACATGAAAATACTGAATATATATTTACAATAAACCACAGAGTTCGAATCACAGATAATACTGAAAATAACACTGATGGACAAACTCAGACAAATAATGAAAAACAATATCTAAACTAAGCTTCACTGTATTTTCCTGATTTAATCTAGGAGAATTAATATTCCCTACTTAATTAATAGAGCAAGGCAGATGATGTGGTGAATGGTCCTTCTTGTTGTCAGGCCCAAGACAGAATACTCAATACTGAGAGATTTTCCACTGTAATATCTAAAATATAATTTCCAAGATGGCTGGCAGAATTACCTCATCTGGTCACCTGACTCTAGGTTCTCACAGTATCCCCCTTTGAAGTTGAGACAGGAATTTAGCATAGACAGCTACAATACACATCTAAATGTCTATGGCAGTGCCCTGGAGACATGTAACACTCACATTCTTTACAGAAGCTATTAAACAATGGCCTCTCCCAGACCTACTGACTCCAGTTCTATTCAGCAGAGTGGGGTGCTGTGTTGATAGCTTAACAACTAATTTAATTTCAAGGATTTTCCAAAACTAAATGGATTGAGATTAACTGCTTCTCTTCCATTGTCCTTTGATAAAACACAGACACACACACACACACACACACACACACACACACACACACACACACACACACGCACACACGCACACACAGACACACACACACACACACACACACACACACACACACACACACACACACACACACAAGCAATCTCAGATGTTTACTCCTTCTCTGTCCAGTAGGACCCACTGCTGATACATTTTTTAACACTAGCAACTTTACAAACACATTTTGATTTTCAAATGCCATACCGTTCTAATACATTTGTAACACAGACATCTGTACAAATCAGTTTGATATTGAAATGCCATACAGTTGTAATACATTCGTAACATAAGCATTTGTGCAAATCACTTTGATATTCAAATGCCATACAGTTCGAATACGTTTGTAACACAAGCATCTTGTATAAATCAGTTTGATATTCAAAGGACATATCATTCTTTACAGAACCCCAGCTGGCTATGCTGGCACTAGCCCATATCATCACATTTAGGATAAAAGAGATGTCTACATTGCATGACTGTATGGCCTGACTCTCAAAATATCAAGTTTCTTTCTGGGTATATGAAACTGCGACAACCCTGTTCAGTATGATGCCTTTTGAAGTATTGCATTTATTCTTTTACTGATAAAACACATAGTGTTTGGTAATATATTCTAAAGCAGCATATATAATGCATTTAATATATTTTTCTGAAGTTAATCTAACTTAATGTATCTCTCCTCTCTGCTACTACTAACGCCTCTTTTCCTATTAATCTGTTCCATTCCTTCTCTTATCCTGCAATTGTTACTTAAAATGGGCTATACTAAAGATTCTCTGGTTCTGATATGTTGTTGCATATTATTCCTGAACTTACCTGATGCCACACATCTGTCTGAAATTGTTCTGTTAATATGTTTAGGATGACACTATTTAGTGATTACTGTTATACTGCATATCACTGCTGTTACTGTGAATATGTATATGATGAAACTGTATGTGATTATTGTTATTTTATATATTATTACCATTATACTTAATATATTGCTGATATTTTTATCATGTATAAACCTTTCAGAGCTTTTCTCCTCGGGTCTCCACTGAAAAAGTTCATCTGCCCAACCAAACTAACCGATACAAAGAAAGAAAGAAAGAAACAAATAAATAAATAAATAAATAACATAATCTTCCATCAGAAAAGACAGCTTCAGTTTCAGACAACATACCTTGCAACAACTCTTTCCCTTGATCTAATTTATTTATTTATTCATTCATTTATTTCCTTTTGTTTACCAGGATAGTCTGTTTGGGTAGCAAAAACCCCTTTTCAGCACAGGCACGGGAGAAAAACTCCAAGTAAGAGGATACAGAATGTAACATTAAAATATAAACATACAATTCATTATAAAGGCAAGAAATAAAATGGAATACTTATGTTATACTCGGGGAAAATAAATGAAGTAAGGTACACTGCTGATATTTTAACTAAAAAAGTTATGTTTTTGCTTCACAAAAATTACGCGTGCACTAAAACATTTGAACTTTGATTCAGATTATTTTACCTTAGTGTCCAGCTGTTGCACATAAGACCAGAGGTATTCTAAGTTTGCGCCAAATGGATGGACATGAAGAAAAGTTGATATGATACCTACATTTAAAATTAAAATAACTGTTTAGTAATATGCAGTCTTATCCATTGCAATACATTATTTTAATGTTAAGCAAATTTATTTCATTAATATGCCTATAAAAATTGATGCAATGTAGAGGTCAACATTACTGAAAGTTCTTCAGTTGCTGATAACAATGCATTTTGGGGCTTTTAACTTCACTTTTTAAATTATTAATCAAAACAAAATTGTTCAACAGATAAGAAAATGCTAATATGAAAGTAAATGCATAGGAGGAACAATACACCGCACTTTTACATCAATAACATATAAAGGACTGCAGACCTCACTGTTACCTCCTTACAACTCCTTACATGCTGTAGTGTGAACTGCAAATCCATTTGGGATCACAGGTACACTCTTCACTCCTCCACCCCTGCTAGTGTCCTAGAGGCCCATTTCAACAGACCTTTTTCTTTTACCTTCTCATCATCAATTGCTAAATCCATGTCCACTCCTGACTCTCTCACTTTCATGACATTTGAGTTATGTGGAGATAAATACAGTCCATTTTACACTAATGTAAAATATATAATTTGTTCTAAACAAATTGTTAGACTGTTCTACATTGTCCATGATTACTAGGTGTAAACCTTGACTCTTGACATCTCTTGATACTCATGTCAAAGATCCAGTAACAAGCAATGAGTCTCTTTAAAGGGGAAAATTAGCTCTGCTGCCAAAGGATCTAACAATCCCTTTCAAGTAGTCTAAGTTATGAAAAAGTACTGTCACATTTAAATTATTAAATGTAGAACATTTTTATGTATGGTAATACACATGAGCAGCTCTTTTTGGATAATGTCACAAAGTAAATCCATGTGAATACTGTTTTAAGGTATTATTGTACTGCATTTTGGGTAGAATTTATAAATTAAATTATCACCTAAAGACACAACTTGATGAATGCGTGATGACAGTCAAGTCTATTTTATTGCTACACTAGTTGTGTCGGAATTATGGCTGATATAAGCAGTCAGAACAGATGTCTACAGATAAGAAGATCTAACCAATATCAACAAAGTGCTGTAACTTGTGGTGCTAGTAGCAACCCCTCTTAACAAGTACAGCCAGCTGTAGAAAGACTGAAGTGCTGCAGTACGAGGTCCATTCTGAAGTGGATTATATTATAGTAGTTGGTACTGGGGGAGGCTATGAATGTAGCAATTATTCTGCTACTGAACAGCTTACTCAGCAAAACGTAGGGCAAATTAATTGTGAAATTACAGCTTCTGGGACCACTGCATTCCCAAAGGCTAGCACTAAAACATATTTTTGGTACAAATGAGCTGACAATACCATCATCATGACAACAGCTATAGACAGCTACTTAGAAAGGTGCATTATACCTTACTAAGATACCTTTCCCCATTGCACTGTGCACTGCTGTTATCCAAAGGAGTGATTCATAGAGATGTTTCCCTTACTAGGCATTAACGCGGAGCTAGGGTCAATCCCATCATATCGCAGTGAAGAGTTCTGGTGCAATGTGAGCTCCCATGACATGGGCTCAGCAGCATCACCGATTGAGAGAAGACAAATATGGTTGTGCTAGCAGGTTTGTATGCCCCACAGGGAACTCCTTTGCCAGTAGGCTTCTCACTACCGCACAACTTAGTTATTATTTATCTTTACCATGAATGTGCTATATTACCGTGTATGTTGAGCAACATATCAGCAAGGAATGGGACCGCTGTGCTAACACGCACTACACCACTTGTTTGGATACAAATGGAATCCTGTAAATTACTCCATTGGGATCAGGATATGCAGATGGTGTACTGTTTGTGAATCAGGTATAATCCTGACAGGGTATGATTTCCATATGTGCTAAGTGGATGGCATATTAAATGTACACAATGGGGCAAGACCATGCATGAGTTCTTGCCCCATTCAGTACAATTCATTATGAATCACAAACATTTTGGTATGCAGGTATGTTGCACACCAGCTATACTCCATGGTGCACAAGGTTTTATGAAAAAATGCCCAAATATTTGAAGTAATAATCACCTTTCATGAAAAAAGTGCACAATTTACTGTTTTCTTTTTCTGCAGAACAGCAGATATTCAGTTTTAAATGCTCCATTACTTTGTAGATTTAAGGCTATGTACTGCAGCATCTAATACAGAAAACTGCAGTCTAGGTGGTAGGTTTGCAGTTTCTCCACCTTCATGTTGAACAAGCTACTAAAATTCCTTTCTTCATACTACTCTTGAAAATGTGGATTTGATTTTATTATACCCTTCTGTTACCTAATAAATAACATTTGCATCACTTACTCTGTACCAAAACACATCAATGGAAATATGAAGTTTGGTGACCTGTCTTGTAATATATTTTATTGAGAAGAGATTATTAAAATATTAAAACTATGAATCCAAATGAAGTTCAGAAATATTAGGATTTATTCAGTGTCATCTATCAGTTAGAGATAAAACAGTGTAAACAATGGAAGACCCATTTTACATTATTAACTAGTTAACTCTGTCTTACAGTTCATAGAAAACTGCATGGTTAAAACTCCTTCTACAATGTAAGAACAACAATTTGGAAAGGGGTCAGTGCTGCATTAGTTTATCTGTCCAATAATCAAAAGATAAAGAGAAGTAATTAGAAGAAAACTGGAAAAGGGACCATCCTCCATGCAGCCATGAAGGTACTTTAGGTACTTTATGCACCATCTCATGCCCATCTCAACTTCTAGTGCCATGGGGCAATGATCTCAACCTAAATGACCGAGGGCATTTTTGCTTCAGAATAGACCCTAACTGTCCCCAGACCAAGGAGGTACATAGCATCACCTGCCTCATGTCTGTCTGTGGAAACACTATATGCAGAGAATGAACGAGGTTTAAAAGAAGGCAGGCTATGAATGAGCTAAATAATGCTTAGTTGACAATGACTGGATAGATTATAAGTGATGTATAATGTTTGCAGCTAAACTTGTGTTAATGTTTGTTTTTCATTTATATAAATGTAAGATTGCCTATGTTATATGTGATAATTTAATAAAGATGTTTTTTTTACAAAAAAAGACTAATGGACATGTCTATATATATCAAAAACTAGAAACCACGTACATGTTGAAGCACAAACTAATGAACCACCAAATACTTGCTGTAATACATGAACTGTTAAATAAAAAATGAAATAACATGGCTGTTATCCAAAAACACACTCCAATTCCACTTGTTAAGCACTTTAGTTCCTCTATATAGAACTTCCTCAGAACAATCATTGGTGGACCATCATTCCCCTCCACTCCAATAAAACCAAATGCACAGATGCTAGGCCTCCTAGTCCAGTTCTTTTTGTTCATCTCTTGTGTAGTTAAATCCACCATGAAGCACAGACAATTCTACAGTAGTTTTTAGGCTATAGATCTCAAGCTACCTTGGTTGTTTCTTAACATTTCATGCCACATTTAAGCTTTTTCCCATCTTTCAAATTGTTTTATAATGGTTTAGCAAAAGTCTTTTAACTTGAACATATCGTTACCTTACCAGCAAACTATGCACTTTTCTTTGTTCTGTGTTTTGCTCCCTTTTACTTCTTTGGAAATTCTTTCACTAGCTTCTCTTTTAAACAGTGCCCTGAGCACAAACTGTAAAGGTGCTTTAGTGGCAAGTGTCAATGGTGCAGGAGTGCAGTATTAGCATTTATTTATTTATGAATGCTGACACTACATTTCCCTCTCATCTGAAGCACTTAGTGTGAGATTAATGAGTGTGTGGTAGTAAATATAGCAGGCTGCTTGTTATAGTATTAGCAACTTGCAACAGCTGCAGGAGCAGAATGAAAGTTTTTCTCTTTAACTTTGACAGGAGCATTTTTCTTTTCTTTCTTCTTCTGTCTTTCTTTTTGCTCTTCAATCTTTAAGTTGAGGGGACAGTTTGACCCACAAAGAAGACAACACAGAACAAAATAATGCATGCATTATCACATAAGTCTATGCAGGGCAATGCATGGACTGGTCATGCTGTGCAACAGGCATCATCATATGCACACTGGTTGGGGTTAGGCAAGGAACAGTCAGTATCACTTTTACAGGTGGTTGGAAGGACACAGTAACAGGTGACTGTAACCCTATGAGATGGCTAGGGTCATAGGACCAGATGGGGAGAAGCAGTGACAGGTGACTGCAACTCCATGGGACGAGGTACAGACATGTGCATGGTACAGGGCTGTGCAGTGTGGTGTCACCACTTTATATCACACTAATAAAGGCTAATTATCATGAAAGTTATACTAATAAGACTATTTAGTGCTGTTGTTTCTGAATTGCCACCATAGCACATTTCACTACCCAAATATTCTGGAGGTAGGCAAGCACATCACTGTGGCCAAAAGGCATGTGACCAGTATTCATCTGCATATGGCATGTGCAAACTTGTATCTCCACTTAGCAGCACTAAATGTATTCTTAGTGCCATGTTGCTGTGTTAGGGAGCTGCAGGAGCATCATGGTGCAGCAGTGTATTACACAACATATGATCTACACATGTGCAGTTTTGCTCATGGGTCAGACATTTTGCTCCTGGAGAGGTCATGCCTACTTCAAATGCTATGGAATGCACAGCTGCAGCATAGTGTGTCAGAGAGAGCAAGATTTATTCTTCCTACATGGAGTCATACAGGAGCACCTGTTAGGATCATATAATGTGCCCTTGTTCAGGATGGATGCCTGGCAAGAGCTTAGCAGGATGGTGAGAGATGCCATTCAGGCTAGCAGTGCCAGCATCTCTACAGAGACCTGAGGTGGCATCAACCTGTCTTCAGCAGCTGTTGGCAGAGGTTAGAAAAAAAACTGTCAGATATGTACTGTATGCACTTTTTCTGCAGAAGAACTGTTGTGGTATCTCACCTGTTTACATCTGTACTTCGGGGTCATATTTTGTTTTGCAGTGGTGGAGCAGCATGCACTGAACATGGTTGTATGTTGCAGAAAGCAAGATTAACTCTTTTGGAAGTGGGGTGTGTATGGTGTCTATGTGACTGTACTGTACAACTGTGACTGCATTTCTAGCATATGCGTGTAATCATTCTTCCCATTATGCAATTCTTCTGCAGCTTCAGTTGTAGAGGAAAAGACGAGGCTACACTTACCTCAGTCTATGCTAGGTGAAACCTCTGGCATTGGGTCGCTTGTGAGTGCCAAGGCAGCCTTTCAGCAGGGGGTAATGGTCCTTTTGTTGCAGATGACCTGGAGGCTTTACAGGAGGCCTTTCTCTCTGCTTTTTAGAAGTGGGTTGAAATTTTCTCTTCTGAATATAGTTTGGAGAAGTTTGCCCTTGTCTTCTGACATCAGTTATGGTGGCTGGTGGTGGCAGAAGTGCATCAGCAAGTGAATGCCCACCCAGCAATGTGAAGTGCCTTATGGGTGGCTCAGACAGCCGTATTTTTGTCAGGCCATACCCACTGGGAGAACAAATGGCCCTGACCAATGAGCACCCAGGTGAATGATGAGTACTGATTTATTTATATTTTAAATTAACCTGAAGAAGGATTCTGTTTATCTCTGAAAGCATGCAGTTTTATGTTTTTTTTTAGAAAAATTGCCAGTTACTGCACAAGTTCCATATATTTTATATGGTAATCATTTGAAATGTTGGGACCTGCTAGAAGAACAGAGACTGAATGGCAAGAAAATGGACTTGCGTATACCAAGTTCAAGATGGTCATTTCCCAGACTATTCCCTTTTCTATTTTTTTCAGTCTGTCTGCACTCAACATTACAAGTGCCAGCACTTCATTAGGGAGTCATTTTATACAGTTGTTTAATTTTGTCTTCAGTGCTCAATTCACGACACAGTTTAGGCTTTTGGGTATAACCACTTTGTCATTAGAAGACTGTCTTCTCTTTTTAATGATTATGATAGTCAATACAAAGTAACATGACACATACATTGTAGAATAGTCTGAATGGAACCCTGTAGGCAGAATTCCAACTTCTGATGGTGACTACAGGCTATGTGTTTTTGATAGAATGGGGTTACAGGGCTGCAGCTTTTAAGAACATACTTCCTTCTAATAAACCAGACAACATATTTGCTACACATATTTATGTGTACACATCTGCACATTATATTTCAAGTAGAAAAGTGCATCACTTTTCAACAAAAACAACTTTAAAATAAGAAAGATTAGGCACACAAAAACAATAGCACTTCCTGGTTACTTAGCACATGTCCATAACGTTCAGTTTGTGTACTGTTTAGCAAAAATACGGCAGTTGTGAACTATGAGTTGCCACTGAACAGCTCTTATCTGGCAAACCAGCAATACAGCTTTCATACTAACTAATGTGAGTGCAGTTATTATAACTTCTAAGTAATTTTCACACTTGACAATCATCTCAGCCGTGCTATCTTTTGAAGTTTGACTAATTGTGGTATCCAGATAGTACCACTGGAAGTAAGCTAGAAATTTAATTATGGCACATCAGTAAACAATTCTGAACTTTAATCAACCATGTTACTGAAAATTGGACTTTTAGGGCAGAACTTCAAAGTGCCTGACTTCTGTTCTGAGTGCTCTTTAGGCATAAGACCCCAGGACTGCCCCCTGTAAAACTAATGGAAAGAAGCAGTTCCTAATCAGGTATGGGTCCCCTCAAGTTTTCTGTGAAACTACCCCAGTTATTCTAACTAGTATTAAAAAACAAACTGTAAAACTGAATAAGTATTATAATTTTTATGGGTGCACAAGGCCAAAACGCCAATGTGCGAAGCGATGGAGGCACTATGAAAATATTAAACAACATTAAAATCCTACTTGGCCTAAAACAGCGTTCATCTGTCTCTTCAATAAAGATATTCTTATGGAATGAAACAAATGGTAGTTCCAACGTCTTTCTTCACTACTTAAGGACAAATTAAACAAGTTTTTCTTCTCCAACATACTCAGACTAAATTGACAATCAGACCAGCAGCTAAGCTGCCAACACAGAATCCATCCGGTTCACAATCTGATCCTTCAGCATGAATGCATTTGACTCCTACTGACCGCTGTTAAGCCAAGAAGGATTTTAATGTTGTTCAATAGCTATTCTAACTAGGGATAATATATAACAATCAACCATGAGATGGCCAAGTTCAATCTACCACCAAACAGGAAAGGAAAAGTCAATCACCAAAAGGGAAATTGGCTAGGCTTAAAACAGCCTATAAGGGCACTATGGCAGCAAGCCTAGAACTTACCTATAAACCTGTCGGGAAAAACAATTTGTTGTTTGAACATTTTTGACAGCCATGTGAAGGCTGCCAGCCTAGCTAGATAGAATTTTGTAAATAATTCTATGTCCTTGTAAGTATTAATATGATCCACAGGTTTGTTTCACAAATGTAAGAAAACTGTGTTATGTTATGTAACCATAGTGCACTCTACTGGAAGAAAGCTGATAAGTAAAGCATTTTACGACTGTGTGATCTCAAACTCGGAGACAGGATGTCTGCAGCTGGAAATTCCTTCTATTGTCCTAGGACAGAGATAATTACTAGGTTTCACATGTAAAGTGTCTTTTATTGTTGCGGCTTCCTGTCAGGTGTAGATTACAAAGAAATGTGAAATTTTAAGTTCTGTGAGCCTGGAAAATTTATTTATTTATTTATCATTTATATATCAGTTATCAGATCGTTAATCAAGAAACTTAAATCCATCACCCTATTGGCAGACCTTCTCCCCGCAGAATATCTTCAAAAAGCCATAGATGTAATAGCATATCCCATTTCAATATTAATAAATAGAACCATCTCAGAAGCTTATATCCCCTCCATCTGGAAAATTTCCCACGTTATTCCTCTCCATAAAGGGGGGTAGTTTGACTGAACTATCACATTACTTGCCTATTGATATCCTGTCACCCTTTGCTAAAATTATGGAAAAATGTATCCATAAGCAATTCTTACCCTACCTCAATTTGAACAATCTCCTAGCCCCCTCTCAGCATGGATTTAGACCCCACAATAGTACAACCTCAGCCCTCCTTTCCTTCTCTCATACAATAAATCAAAACTGTAACAATAACCAGCTTTCCTCTGCCCTCTTTCTAGACCTATCCAAGGAGTCTGATATGGTAAACCACCAACTACTCCTATGGACACTAAGAACTCTCTCCATAGATAACCTGGCAATTTGCTGGTTTCATTCCTATCTAAGTGGCAGATAACAAGTTGTACTGTGGAAGGATAACCTATCCTCCCTATTACTAATCACCCTTGGAGTCCTTCAGGGGTCAATATTAGGACCCCTCCTATTCTCCATCTTCATTAATGATCTCTGTACAGTCTTCCCAAATGCAACCTGCATTCAATATGCAGATGACCCTACCCTAATATGTTCTGCTACCTCTCCGATAGACTTATAGACTTTATCCTAAAATACCTTTAACAAAGTTGAAAACTGGCTCACTGATTGGTCTACTATTAAATCCAAATAAAACAAAGCTGTTATTCTTCATCCCCACTTGTAACATCCCTTTCCCATCATTTACCATAACAACTAACAATAGCACCATAATTTCCCCAGAACCTACTACTAAACTATTAGGTGTAATAGTCGACAATAATCTTAAGTTTGATGCTCACATTGATCGAGCCATTAAAACAATCAATAAGAAACTCGCCTCTTTATATAAGATTAAACCAGTCCTAGCCCCATCTGCTAGGACTGTGATTGCCTGTACACATTTACTATCAACCCTTCTTTATGCCTGTCCTATTTATACAAACCTAAGTAAATCTGACCTCAATAAACTCAACAGCTGCTATAATAATATTGCCAGATTTGCCACAGGGTCAGTATATAGAACACATCACTGTCTTAAACTTAGATCCCTAAGCTAGCTAGAATTACCCCGTCTACTTCAGTATAACCAATTAATAGTTGCTTACAAAGTTCTCTACCAGCCAGAAATCACGCCCATACTCAAAAATATAATCACCCCTAGAGTAACCTAAAAACACTCCGCTCTTCTAACAGAATGCTAGTACAAGCTGTTAAATCCAACAACTTAGCTGATGCATCATTATTTTCCAACCCTGCTGGCAAAGCCTAGAACCTACTTCTTGCTGAGCTTACTGCAGTCTACTCCTTAACCCAATTTAAAACATCTCTTAAAAACACCTAAATATTCACTGGTTATGCCCCTGTGCAAACCCAGACTAACCTACTCGCTATTCACTTTGTATCACTATATTCCCTGGCTACATGTAGAAACTGACTTTATAATGAGTCTGAAACATCAGCTGTTTTACAAGAATGATTACGTCTCATTTCTAATGGATTGTACTACCAAACGGTATGGCTACTTGCACAACTGTGTAATAGTAAAAATGTATGTGTTCTAGGATAAAAATGAATAATTGTAAAGTTTTTCTCTATGTATTCCAGCAAATCTGGAATATGTATCTATATGTTCTTGTATAAAAAATCTATAATTGTAAAGTCTTCTGTATCTATGTACATGTGGAGCTTTTCTCCCTGGGCCTCCGCTGAAAATGGATCTATATCCAGTCGGACTTTCACAGTTAACAAATGTAAAATAAAATAAATAAATAAATAAATAAATAAATAAATAAATAAGGACTATCTGAGAAAGAAAGTATTGCATTTTGTATTTTGTTCTGAGGCTGACAACCACTCACCAGCACCTGCTTTACTCTGTAAGTAAGACCTAGATCTTAGTATTTATCTTAAAGATAGATAGGAATATACCCAGATTGGTCTAGCTGTTTTCTTATGTCAGACTATCCTACAATGTTAAAAACAACCAAAACTCCTTGTAGAACACAACACCAACTGGTAAAATCAACGAAGTAAGATGTCCAGGTGTCAGACCAAAGTGCAGAAAAAAGATTTTATTATGCAGCTCCACCAGCAAAAAGCGTTAAAAACACAAAATATCCAAATCTCGTCAAGCGCTTTCACCCGGGCCCTCCCAGGCTTTATCAAGACATTTTAATTCATTCCCAGCAACTTCTTTTATACTATTTACCCTCCTTAATTACTTAATTAATAATCAATCAGTTGCAAAATTGCATTACATTTAAAGCCACAGGGTTATTTTTTATACCTGATACAACCTGATAATATTAGTTGATTTTTTGTTATTTGTTAGTTATATCTTAATCATATTCATTGTTCATATTGGTATTAAATACATATCCATAAAGTGAACATTAAACAATTATACAATTGTCATTAAAAAATCTGTTAAAAATCATACATTTTAAAACTCATCCATTAAAAATAGATGGATATGAAATACATGTTGTATTATGTTTATGTCTTATATAGGCAATAAATAGGCAATAAATGTAATTATTTCTAACCTCCTAAAAATGGCAATTACCATACATATGCCATAAAAAATTACACATATAAAAGTACTTCTTATAATAAATTGCTGATACATTCTATTTATAGTGTGCTATTTTCTACATCTACAAAAATAATCATACTACATGCCCCTTATTTTAAAACATCAATGTATAAAATTTTTACAAACATATAAAGGTACATGTCACAAAAAAACTGGTGAAGGTGTGCATTCATGTGCACCTTCCTTGATTCTTCTATTATCCCATTGAAGACAGGCCTATTCCTTATTTGTTTTCACCCTTTACTACTGTATTATGTTCAGACCAAATTTACAGTTATCTTGGTAAACCTATGCTTCACTGCCCATAGTGCAATGTTGTTTTAAAGTATTTTGTGTGGTTTCTGAACTCTCTAATGTGATTGTATTGAATCAATGAGTATTGTCTTGTGTTTTTATTATTTATTATTAAACATATTTAAACCTTCTAACTGTGGCTGTTTTATGTATAGATAATTTAAGCTCTTAGTGTACTTGCATGTATTTGGAGATACTGTATAAGCCACTCCAATAGCCTTGCTGTTCGTCACATTTACTTTTTGGATAATAATAACATTGCAAAGTAGAATTGGACACCCTTTGGAAAGGGCCTTTTATAGTAGCTGATAAGAGTAGTTGGTGGCAGTGATTGCTACCTTACAGTCTGGGCAGAAGGAGGCATAGCTAATGAACCTGTGTTCCCCAGGAGTGTGTGTGTTTGCATATAAATCAAATCTCAAAGTTTGTGTGTATCAGCTACTTGGGCAAGGACACGAAACACTGGTTGAACAGAGAGGGTGCTGGAGGTTTTGGATTGACTACTCGGCTGAGATCTGAACCCTATAGCTGTGCCATTAGGGAGTTTCATTGGGGATCTGGAGAGAAAGGGAGAAACCAGCCTCAGACTGACTGCGATCTCTGTGTGCTCTTAAAGGAAATTGTACTTTACTGTGTGTGTACTTGTTATCCTCCCAACGTGGACACCCCTGACTGGTGCTAGTGGTGAGGATTGAGGCTCCTTGATTACTGAGCCAGTGCATGGGCATCACATATTAATTGTTTGGCAGTGGTGGGATATCCACATCAAATATTAATTATTTGATAGTGGTGAGTTAGCCACATCACCTATTCTTTGGCTTGTAGTGGTGTGGATAGTGAATTCCTGTATCTTGTGTACAGAGATCACTGAAGGTGTTTTTGTACTCTAAATGAGCCATGCAGTGAACATTTAGTGTTCAGATCAGAATTGTTTTATTTCTTTTGTTAGTTTAGTTAGTCAGGGAGAGCAGGCAAGGATGTCAGCAGAGGAGTATGGCAAGCTGACAAGGAGCCAGTAAGCTGAGATGTGCCATGCTAAAGGACTGGTGCATGGAAACCTGATTAAAGCACACATGATTGCAGCTTTAGTTATAGCAGCATCTGAGAATAGCAACCAGGAAGATGATCAGAATGGCCGTGGAGATGTGCAACACTTGGGGAATGGACATCTCAACCTTTCTACAGAGGACTTAAAAATCCATCTGGAGCTAAAGAGATTTGAGTTGGAGGCCAAGCATTTGGAAACAGAAGCAGCAGAAAGACTGAGGCGTTTAGAGAGTGAGGAAAATGAGAAACTGCTATGCCTGGAAGCTGAGAATAATGAGAGGCAGTGGCAACATGAAAAGGAGATGCTGACTCTTCACCAGAGTCATGGAGGTAATGGGGAAGGGACTAACCGGACCCCAGAAGCACAAAAGGTCAGTAAATTTCTTCTACAATTTACAGAGGGGATAATTTTGATAGTTTCATGCATATGTTTGAGAGGGTGTGTAAACAGTATGATGTTGACCAAGGGTTCTGGGTAAGGTTCCTGACCCCCTTACTCCATGGTAAAGCTGTAAATATTCTAGCTAAACTATCTGATCATTGCTTTTTAAATTATAATGTTGTAAAGAACTGTTTCCTAGAATTTTTTAAGCTAATACCTGTTGGTTATAGAAGAAATTTCCATGAGCATAGATGCAAGGCAGATGAAAGTGTGTGTGACTATGTTGCTGAACTGAGCACTTATTTTCATAGGTGGGTGAGTGGATGTCAGGTTACCACCTTTGAAGGGCTGACAGACCTTTTGGTGAGGGAACAAGCCCTTAGCACTTTGCATGAGGACATGAGCATCTGGTTAGCTGATAGACAATGTGCTACTTCAGATGAGTTGGAGAAGAAGGGAGACTTTTACCTAGCAAGCAGGGCATCCCAGCACAGGAAAGAGACCCCAGTGCTGCTCATGGGTCTATGAGAACCCATGGTGGGCAGCCCAGACTGCCCCAACAGAATCTGTCAGTAGCAGGGGAAGCCACTAGTCCAGGTACACATCTAGGACCTAGGGTTAAATGTTTTGAATGCAACCAGTGGGGCCATGTGGCATATAGATATCCATGGAGGCAAGGTGGGAACAAAAGGTGAGAGAGCCAGTAAGTGAGGATGACAAAATACCAATAGTAGGTTGTCTTGAGACAACAGGGGTACCAAACTACCATCCTGCAGATGTCCTGATAAGGAAGGATTTTGATGAGGCAGTACCATGTGTTCATGCATTTACACACAGTCAGGCTTGGAGACAAGCATGTGGATCTGGTAGCCTTGGGGAGACCCAGACCGACCGCATACTTGCAGCCAGGACTGGTGAGGTGGTTGCTTCAGGGAGGGAGCTACCCTGTAGCAGTGAGACTGAAGATGAGCCACAGCTGCTTGTGGGTACTCATGTTCCCTTGGACAGAGTGACTGCAAAAGTAGAGGTGAGTAGTAGTACCCAGGCTGACAGTGAGACACTGCTGTCAGAGGAAACCAGACTTCCTGTGGAAGGGGAGCTGAGAAGGGTTACAAAGAGAGAGTTGAGACAGGCTGAGCTCTCAGACACAACATTACACTGTTTGAGGCAGGTAGCTAGTGAGGCACCTGATTCTCAAGGGAAGGCAGAATCTGTATAGTGGGACAAAGGGTTACCGTATAGAGAGTGGACCCATGAGGGAGGGCTAGAGGGTGAGATAATACAGCTTTTGGTAGTGACTAGAGCCTTCTGTCTGGCACTTCTAGCCATAGCCCATGATATTCCCTTTGCAGGTCATATGGGCATAAAACATACAAAGAGATGTATTATGCAGAACTTCTATTGGCCGGGAATTTCCAGAGATGTAACAGGGTACTGCAGGACCTGTGAGCAGTACCAAATGTTAGGCAAGGCAGGAGACAAGGTGGCTCCTTTGATGCCTTTGCCTGTGATTGAGGAGCCATCTTAGAGGGTAGCTATGGATATTGTCGGCCTCTGAGTACCCCAAGTTTCACAGGGAAAAAGTATATCCAAGTGGTAGTAGATTATGCTACAAGATACCTTGAGGCAGTGGCTTTGTCCTCCATTGAGGCAGAAAAAGGTGTCAAATGCTTTGTTACAGAATTTTCATTTCACAAAAAAAATACTGACTGACAAATGTGCCAATTTCATGTCAGACCTGCAGGCTTGTTTGTGGAAGTACTGTGGGGTGATGCACCTAAAGACCACCCCCAACCATCCCCAGACTAATGGTCTTCTTGAGAGGTTAAACTCTACACTCAAGTCCATGCTACGGGCAGTTTAAGAGGGACTGGGACAAATATTTGCCCCATCTGTTGTTTGCTTACAGAGGTTCCCCAGAAATCTACAGGTTTTTCACCCTTTGAGTTGCCGTATGGGCATAGGATGAGGGGACCTCTAGATTTAATTCAAGATGAATGGGTGAGGGAGTGTGACTCCCACAAGGAGTCTGTTGTGGCATATGTCCTAAACCTCAGGAAAAGGCTCGTGGAACTCATGGGCTTGGCCCAGGAGAACATGGCTGAAGCCCAACAGCAGAAAAAGGTCTGGTATGGCAATTATGCTCGAGCTAGAGAGTATGCTGTGGGACAGTAGGCAATGGTTCACATTCCTGTCAGACACAAAAAGCTGCAGGCAGCTTGGGAGGGACGCTACAAGGTAGTAAGGAAGGTCAATGATGTTAACTACATGGTTGAACTGATAGGCAGGAGGCAGGAGCACAAATTGTATCATGTTAACATGATGAATCCTTACCATGATAGGGAGGCCCTTGTGCTGAGTATTTGCAGTGGATTGCGGGAGAAGTCTGAGGGAGATCTGGTGACTGATCTCATCAGTGAGGCTCCGACTGACACCTCGGTGGAAGGGGTAGCAATGTCCCAGCAGCTATCTCCTACCCAGGTTCAAGTAATCCGAGCAGGGAACAAGCCCTTAGCACTTTGCATGAGGACATGAGCATCTGGTTAGCTGATAGACAATGTGCTACTTCAGATGAGTTGGAGAAGAAGGGAGACTTTTACCTAGCAAGCAGGGCATCCCAGCACAGGAAAGAGACCCCAGTGCTGCTCATGGGTCTATGAGAACCCATGGTGGGCAGCCCGGACTGCCCCAACAGAATCTGTCAGTAGCAGGGGAAGCCACTAGTCCAGGTACACATCTAGGACCTAGGGTTAAATGTTTTGAATGCAACCAGTGGGGCCATGTGGCATATAGATATCCATGGAGGCAAGGTGGGAACAAAAGGTGAGAGAGCCAGTAAGTGAGGATGACAAAATACCAATAGTAGGTTGTCTTGAGACAACAGGGGTACCAAACTACCATCCTGCAGATGTCCTGATAAGGAAGGATTTTGATGAGGCAGTACCACGTGTTCATGCATTTACACACAGTCAGGCTTGGAGACAAGCATGTGGATCTGGTAGCCTTGGGGAGACCCAGACCGACCGCATACTTGCAGCCAGGACTGGTGAGGTGGTTGCTTCAGGGAGGGAGCTACCCTGTAGCAGTGAGACTGAAGATGAGCCACAGCTGCTTGTGGGTACTCATGTTCCCTTGGACAGAGTGACTGCAAAAGTAGAGGTGAGTAGTAGTACCCAGGCTGACAGTGAGACACTGCTGTCAGAGGAAACCAGACTTCCTGTGGAAGGGGAGCTGAGAAGGGTTACAAAGAGAGAGTTGAGACAGGCTGAGCTCTCAGACACAACATTACACTGTTTGAGGCAGGTAGCTAGTGAGGCACCTGATTCTCAAGGGAAGGCAGAATCTGTATACTGGGACAAAGGGTTACCGTATAGAGAGTGGACCCATGAGGGAGGGCTAGAGGGTGAGATAATACAGCTTTTGGTAGTGACTAGAGCCTTCTGTCTGGCACTTCTAGCCATAGCCCATGATATTCCCTTTGCAGGTCATATGGGCATAAAACATACAAAGAGATGTATTATGCAGAACTTCTATTGGCCGGGAATTTCCAGAGATGTAACAGGGTACTGCAGGACCTGTGAGCAGTACCAAATGTTAGGCAAGGCAGGAGACAAGGTGGCTCCTTTGATGCCTTTGCCTGTGATTGAGGAGCCATCTTAGAGGGTAGCTATGGATATTGTCGGCCTCTGAGTACCCCAAGTTTCACAGGGAAAAAGTATATCCAAGTGGTAGTAGATTATGCTACAAGATACCTTGAGGCAGTGGCTTTGTCCTCCATTGAGGCAGAAAAAGGTGTCAAATGCTTTGTTACAGAATTTTCATTTCACAAAAAAAATACTGACTGACAAATGTGCCAATTTCATGTCAGACCTGCAGGCTTGTTTGTGGAAGTACTGTGGGGTGATGCACCTAAAGACCACCCCAACCATCCCCAGACTAATGGTCTTCTTGAGAGGTTAAACTCTACACTCAAGTCCATGCTACGGGCAGTTTAAGAGGGACTGGGACAAATATTTGCCCCATCTGTTGTTTGCTTACAGAGGTTCCCCAGAAATCTACAGGTTTTTCACCCTTTGAGTTGCCGTATGGGCATAGGATGAGGGACCTCTAGATTTAATTCAAGATGAATGGGTGAGGGTGTGACTCCCACAAGGAGTCTGTTGTGGCATATGTCCTAAACCTCAGGAAAAGGCTCGTGGAACTCATGGGCTTGGCCCAGGAGAACATGGCTGAAGCCCAACAGCAGAAAAAGGTCTGGTATGGCAATTATGCTCGAGCTAGAGAGTATGCTGTGGGACAGTAGGCAATGGTTCACATTCCTGTCAGACACAAAAAGCTGCAGGCAGCTTGGGAGGGACGCTACAAGGTAGTAAGGAAGGTCAATGATGTTAACTACATGGTTGAACTGATAGGCAGGAGGCAGGAGCACAAATTGTATCATGTTAACATGATGAATCCTTACCATGATAGGGAGGCCCTTGTGCTGAGTATTTGCAGTGGATTGCGGGAGAAGTCTGAGGGAGATCTGGTGACTGATCTCATCAGTGAGGCTCCGACTGACACCTCGGTGGAAGGGGTAGCAATGTCCCAGCAGCTATCTCCTACCCAGGTTCAAGTAATCCGAGCAGTGTTACAGGAGTCTGGGGACATGTTCACTGGGAAACCAGGGTGCACCCACCTGGTGCAACATCGGGTGGATACAGTATCCCAAAGGCCTATTTGGCAGGCCCCTTATAGGGTGCCTGAGAGAGTCAGACAGACTCTGAGGGAGGAGATACAGGAAATGTTGGAACTAGGGGTAATTCAGGAGTCCAATAGCCCTGGGCCGCCCTAGTAGTGCTGTTGCCAAAAAAGGATGGCAGCACCAGGTTCTGTGTGGACTGCGGGAAATTAAATAGTCACACAGAGTCAGATGCTTACCCCATGCCTAGGACAAATGAGGCCCTAGAGCAGCTGGTGGGGGCTAAGTATCTTACCACCATTGATCTTACCAAGGGTTACTGGCAAGTGCCCTTGACTCCCACTGCTACAGAGAGGTCAGCCTTTGTGACTCCTTTTGGCTTGCATTAGTTCACAAAGATGCCCTTTGGGATGAAAAATGGCCCAGCGACTTTCCAGAGGCTGGCAGATCATATCCTAGCAGGAGCAGGAGATTTTTGCCCTTGCTTACCTAGATTATATTGCTATCTACAGTCATTCCTGGCAAGAGCACCCTCAGCATGTTAGGGAGTTGCTGAGCAAACTACAGAGGGCAGGGTTGACCATTAAGCCCAGCAAATGTCAGGTGGGTATGGCAGAGGTTTCCTACCTGGGACACAGAGTGGGGAGTGGTAAGATCAGGCCAGAACCTGCCAAAGAAGAAGCCATTTAGGCATGGCCTGCACCTGTTACCAAAAAGGAGGTGAGGGCATTTTTAGGGACAGCAGGGTACTAAAGGAAGTTTTTCCCCAGTTATAGTACCATAGCTGCTCCCCTCATAGACCTGACAAGGAGAAACAGGCCAGATAAGGTAGTGTGGACCCCAGCATGTGAGCAGGCATTCCAGAAGTTTAAAGAAGCTTTGGGAGGACCCCCCTGTGTTAGCCAGTCCAGATTACAGCAAATAATTTGTTGTGCAGGTGGATGCTTCCAACCATGGGACGGGGGCTGCACTTAGCCAGATTTCTTCAGAGGGAGAAGAGCACCCAGTGGTTTATCTCAGTCATAGGCTCCAATCCAGGGAGGAATGCTATGCAACTGTAGAAAACGAATGTCAAGCCATAGTGTGGGCAATTCAGGAACTTCAACCTTATTTGTATGGAAGGAAATTCACTGTAGTTACAGATCACAATCCCCTAACATGGTTACTTCGACCCTGCCAGCTAAATGCCAAGTTGCTAAGATGGCGCCTAGGGTTGCAAGCATATGATATGTCTGTGCAGCACCGCATTGGGATTAGCAATGCCAATGAAGATGGACTCTCAAAACGGGGAATGGGGTAGGGTACACCCAGATAGACTCAACCCTCTCAAGCAACGTTTCTCAAGAGTCAATTGAAAAACTAGCTTGAGTTCTCCGGGGGTTGGGGGGAAGAAACGTGAAGGTTGCCAGCCTAGCTAGAATTTTGTAAATAATTCTATGTGATTGTAAATATTAATATGATCCACAGGCTTGTTTCACAAATGTAAAGAAAACTGTGTTATGTGTTGAGCTTCAAAAATGTAACCACAGTGCACCCTGCTAGAAGAAAACTGATAAGTAAAGCATTTTACGACTGTGTGTGATCTCAAGCTCGGAGACAGGATGTCTGCAGCTGGAAATTTTTTCTATTGTCCTAGGACAGAGATAATTACTAGGTTTCACATGTAAAGTGTCTTTTATTGCTGTGGGTTCCTGGCAGGTGCAGATTACAATGAAATGTTAAATTTTAAGTGCTGTGAGCCTGGGAAACCTAAGCAAAAGTGTCAAGAATGATGTAATCTGAAATGATTCAGTAGTAATGTGTATTATCAATTTAAGGACTATCTGAGAAAGAAAGCATTGCATTTTGTATTTTGTTCTGAAGCTGACAACCACTCACCAGCACTTGCTTTTCTCTGTAAGTAAGACCTAGATCTTAGTATTTCTCTAAGGTAGGAATATAGCCAAATTAGTCTACCTGTTTTCTATATTTATGTCAGACTATCCTACAATATTGTTTTAAAGTATTTCTTGTGATTTCTGAACTCTCTAATGTCATTGTGTTGAATTAATGAGTATTGTCTTGTGTTTTTATTATTCATTATTAAATATTTTTAAACCTTTTAACTGTGCCTGTTTTATGCAGACATAATTTAAGATCTCAGAGTACTTGCATGTATTTGGTGATACTGTATAGGCCACTCCAATAGCCTTGCTGTTCGTCACACTTACTATTTGGATAATAATAACACTGCACAGTAGAACTGAACACCCTTTGGTAAGGGCCTTTTATAGTAGCTGATATGACCAGTGGGTGGTAGTGATTACTACCTTATAGCCTGGGCAGAAGGGAGCATAGTTAGTGAACCTGTGCCAGCCTTCCCCAGGAGTATCTGTGTGTTTGCATATAAATCAAATCTCAGTGTGTGTGTGTGTGTGTGTGTGTGTGTGTGTGTGTGTGTGTGTGTGTGTGTGTGTGGATGCTGGATGTTGTGGCTTGACTAATCAGCTGCGATATGAACCCTATAGCTGTGCCAGTGGGGAGTCTTATTGGGGATCTGGAAGAGAAAGGGAGAAGCCAGCCCCAGACTGACTGTGCTGTTAAGGGAAATTGTACTTTACTGTGTGTGTACTTGTTATCCTCCCAATGTGGATGCCCCTCACTGGTGCTAGTGGTGAGGACTGAGGCTCCTTGATTACTGGGCCAGTGCATGGGTGTCTGTTTATTTTTTTACCTTTGTCACAAGATGGGTTGGCTGGTCTACAGATCCTTTTTCAGACATGACCTGAGCCATTAGTCAATAACATTTCATAGATAAAATGATTGGCATTTCGCAATAATATGTACGCAAGTAGACAAAATACATTTCTCTTCAATAACACAATGCATTCAATTTGTATGTTTGGTTACAGAGCTTCATAGTTTCAGGAGCAACTATGTTCAGGCTGAAAGGCCAACCTAGAACACAGACTGCAAAACATGTAGGGAGAAAACGTCAAACCCAATATATGAGTCTAAATGTTCTCTCACTGTCATATCCCAACATTGTCCTTAACACTGGATCTTTGAATAGTTGACATAATATACCCTTAATGTAGCTGTAATGACTGAAAATAAACCTAAAACCTTAGGATACCTGGGTAACTCACTTCCCTGCATACTGGCATTCTCCAACAGCATTTCCTAAGAACCCCCTTTATCAACTATAAGTCTCATCTGTTGTAAGCACAGTACCTAGCCTTATACTCAGTCCAATGTGAAAAATACAGATCTCTGGAATGCCATGGTGATTGTAGATCAGACAGCACATGCTATGTGCTATATCTTTTAAGTAGCACGTCAAAGACTGACAGTCCGCGTATAAGTATCTAGCACATGCCATTCCTACTGCCATTTTGAGAATGCAGCCAAGGAGTAAGCATGTATGATTACAGCAGTTAGTTTCTATATAATTTATTTAAGTTAAAGTCAGTTAACTTCTATTGTGATGTGTTTGTATAAAATAAAGCTGTTTAAACAGAACCCATGAAGACTCTTCTATTATGTCCAATGCAGGAGAGTGACGTGGTGTCAGAACTGGGATCACAGAGAATAAGATTCAGAGCCATGAGGTGCAGAGATGACAGTGAAGGTAAACCAAGAGAAACAAGCACAAAAAGGAGACAGAAGGGATGCAAAGGTAATGAGAATATGCGCAAATTACTTGTTTCATAAAAAGAATAAAACGAGGCAGTACAAGGGCACAAAACACACTATTAAAACAGCAGGAGGCACAAAAAGCTTATTAACTATGGGAAATGTTTAAAGTAAAGGTACCAGATGAAATGATTAACAGAAAAGTAAAATGAGTGTGTTTAAAGGCAAAACGGGCATGTGTAGAGTAAAACGAGCACAAGAAATGTAGAATGAGCATGAAAAGAGATTAAATGAGCAAAACGAATATAATAAGGGCAAAAGGGGTCACATTAAGCATAAATAAAGCAAGGCGACTGCATGTTTTTTCGCAAGGTGCTGTGTTTTGGCATAACTATGACTTTGTATTATATCAAGGGCATAACTAAAAGTTATTCAAAGTATCTCCAAGTGTGTAAAAGTGCTTACGATGTGCAATTATTACTGTGCATTTATTTCAAAGAGTTATTTGTGTTTAAAGTGCAACTATTTTGTGAAAGTGTAGTCAAAGTATAGCCATTTCAAAAATTTTCTTGGCTGGGTTTGTCTATTCGCAAATTGCCGCCATTACAGATTGTTTCTTGCACTGTAGAGAATTGTCTAGAAAGATACTGCCATTTTGAGGAACTTTCAGTGTGTTGTGTACAGTTTATTCTCAAAGTGCCATTACTTCGAAATGTTATTGATTCTGAGCTTCTCCTGCTGAGTTCATTCTCATTGTATAGTTGTTTGAAGTCCTTCTTAAAATTATGATAATTGACTTTAGCAATACAATAAATTCAGAAGTATTACGGTGTCCTAGAAATTTATTTTGCAGAGTCCAGTTACAGAGAAGCTTGCATCGTGCAGTTATTTGATATGTTTCTTATACTGATAAGAGGTGATTTTGTGCAATACAGTAATTTCAAGAATATTACAGTGCCAGAGATATACTTATTTTGCAAATTTCAGTTATACAAAGGCTTGTTGTGCTACTGAGCAGAGTTACAAGTACTGGCATAAACTTCTGGCATATGTGCATGTGTTCATGCTTATTTGCAAAACCCTTCACTGGCATGCGTTAATATGGCAGACAGATTTTGAAAGCCCTTCCCACTTGCATTTGATCAGAACATTGCAGAGAATTGGGGAATATTTGAGCAAGACCCGACCAAGTAAGCAGCAATTCTTGAGATGTCAGCACCAGACGATGGTCAAGCTCTACAGTGTTTTTTAGGTATGGTCAACTATTTAGGCAAGTTTATACCAGACTCCAGTGAGTTGACAGCACCTTTAAGAGAGCTAACATGCAAAAATGTTGCAAGGACATAGTTAGAACAGCACAGGTTAGAACATAGACAGAGGTAACCTGTAAATGGTTCATCTCCCAGGCCCATGCTTACACTTATCAAGAGTATCATAATTTCTCAGAGATTTGGGATGCATGGCTAGGCTTAAAAAGACCCCTGTGGTTGTTAGCCTAGTAAACAACTATGAACCTATGAACCAGAAGACGTTTGATGACCTCAAGTAGAAAACTGCCACCCCACCTACATTAAGCTACTATGAGGTGAACAAACCAGTTACTCATTCCTGTGATGCTTCAAAATTTGGTCTAGGCACAGTTATACTTCAAGAGGGCAGACCAGTAGCCGATGTATCTAGAACACTTACCCAAACTAAGATGCAATATGCTCAAATTGAGAAAGAACTTTTGGAAATAGTATTTGCATGTTCCACGTTTCATGATTATATTGATAGTTGAGCTATTCAGATTGAGACTGACCAGCAACCTCTAGTTACTATTCTTAAGAAGCCTATGCATTCAGCTCCAGAAAGGTTACAAAAAATGATGCTCAAATTGCAAAAGTACTTCAAAATGGTCTATAAGAAAGGTAAACTACTCTGTCTGGCTGAAACCTTATTCAGATCACCCAGGAATACAAAGGAACAGCTTGACATAGAGCACTTTGACTTTGATGTGATGGCAGTATGCAATTTTTCTACCACTAGGCTTGATGAGTTGAGAAATCACACTAAGACTGATCCAAATTTACAAAAGCTCAGTCACTACCTTAATGTTGGATGGCTGTCAAAGCAATCTAGTGGACCAGTTGAAGTGCAAAAGTACAGTTTTGTACCTACCATAAATGTAGATGTTCGAGGATCTACATTGCTGCAGTCATAACCTGTGGGTAGTCCGCTGTCCTCGATCGGCCCGAATACCAAAGAGCTGGGCTGGCGTCGGTCATTGTCACCTAGAGCTGACGTCAGTACGTCGTAGTACATAAGCGCATGACCGACGCCATATCCTCAGTCTTTCTTGCCCCAGATGTCAGAAGGCCTAAGAATGAAAGAAGGCCAGAGCCAAAATAGTAAACGCCCAACAACTACCAGTGTGGAAATAAAGATAATCCTAAAAAAACACAGCAACCACAAACTATAGAGGGGAAGGAGGGAGGGATAATTGGACTGCAGCAATGTAGATCCTCAAACATCTACATTTATGGTAGGTACAAAACTGTACTATGTTCTTCGTCTCACATTGCTGCAGTCATAACCTGTGGGTAGAATCCCAAAGCAAAGGAAAAGGGAGGCTGGCAAACTAAATAGCATTAGGAGCTGCTAACATGCCCTGTAAAACTGCCGTGGCAAACCCAGCCCTGGACTTGGAATAAAGAGGGAGATGGTAATGCTTAGTAAAAGTGTGTACTGAACTCCAAGTAGCTGCCTCCAAAATATCCTTAGTAGCTACACCCTCAAAAAGCAGTAGACGTGGCAGTAGCCCTAGTAGAATGAGGTCTGATCCCAGCAGGAACATTCTTCCCATGATGAGAATAACAAAAAGCAATACATTGACCAATCCACTTTGAAATAGTCTGCTTTGAAGCAGCTTTCCCTTGTGAACCCAAAGCAAAAGAAACAAATAACTGTTGAGTCTGTCTGAACTCCTTAGTTCTGCTCAAATAATAACGTAACTGCCTGTGGATATCCAAAGAATGCAAGACTTTTCCCCTTATTTTGGGGATCAGCATAAAAAGTAGGCAAATGAATAGACTGGTTCAAGGCCACATTAGAAATCACTTTAGGCATAAAAGTAGGGTTAGTTCGCAAAGAAACTCTATCCTTATGAAATATCAGAAAGGGTTCAACTGCCATGAGTGCCTGCAATTCAGATACCCTCCTAGCAGAAGTAATGGCCAACAAAAAAGCAGTCTTCCAAGACAAAAACTTCAATTCAGACGTAGCTGCAGGTTCAAAAGGAGGTAAAGTAAGCTTCTCCAACACAAAATTGAGATCCCAGGAAGGAGTAGGAGCTCTGCGTGGGGGTCTTATATTCTTTGCCCCTCTAAGAAATTGTTTGAACAAAGGGTGAGAAAATAAAGGAGGGTCACAATCATAGTGAGCAGAAATGGCTGCAGCATGAACCTTCACAGAAGAAAATGACAAACCCTTGTCCAGTAATTCAGTAAGATACTGAAGTGCAAAACTCAAATTAGGCACTGAAACATCAAAGCCCTTTGCTGTGCTCCAAAGAAAAAATCTCTTCCATTTATCAGCATAAACTTTTCTAGTACTAGGCCGCCTGGCTTCCAAAATGACATCTAAAACCTGTTGAGGAAGCTGAGACCCCACTGGCTCCATCACAGAATACGCCAGGCTGTTAGATGCAGGGACTGCACCCGAACATTGAGAAAATGATTGTTTGACTGGGAAAACAAATGAGGAACCTGTGGCAGAAGCCAAGGAGGCTCCTGAATTAAACTCCTCAGCAGAGGATACCAATGCTGACGTGGCCAATCTGGTGCTATTAGAATCATGCAAGGCTTGTCCCGCCTGACTTTCAAGAGTACCTTGGGAAGAAGAGGCAGAGGAGGAAAAGCATAAATGTGAAGGTTGTTCCAACTGAAAGATAGAGCATCCACTTTCCAAGCATTTGGGTGGAACATCTTTGTGAAAAATTTTGGCAGTTGAAAATTCCGTGGAGAAGCAAACAGATCTATGTCTGGAGTTCCCCAAGACACGGTCAATTGTTTGAATACCTGAGGATCCAGTTTCCACTCGTGGGGATCCATAATTTGCCTGCTCAATACATCTGCTAGGGAGTTCTGTGCTCCTGGCAGAAACCGTGCTTGAAGATTGATTTGCAAACTCAGAGCAGTCTCCCACAAAATCATTGCTTGTCTGCAAAGAGGGTAGGAATGGGTTCCCCCCTGCTTGTTGATGTACCACATGACTGTTGTGTTGTCTGTTTGAATCAACACCTGTCCCGGCTGAAGTAGGTCCTTGAAGGCCATCAAAGCAAATTGGACTGCTAACATCTCCTTCATGTTGATATGCAAATGTAGTAGTTTGGGAGGCCACATGTCTTGTATCCATTTCCCATTGAAGTGTGCTCTCCCAAGCCAAGTCCGAGGCATCCGTCGTTAGGATCTGACTCGCCTCTGGTCGGGTCACAGAGAGTCCCTTGTTTAGGTGACATTCCTGAGCCCACTACAAGAATTCCTTTTGGATGCAAGGTATAATCCGAATGACAGTGTCCAAACTGTGGCAGTGTTGAGTCCACACACTTTTGAGATACCATTGTAGCTTCCTCATATGCAGTTTGGCATTGGAAAGTACTAGAATGCAAGATGCCATGAACCCCAAGGCTTGAAGGACTGTCCTTGCAGTCAGCCTGGACATTACTGATAACTGCTGGAAGTATAGATGAAGAGTTCTTTGTTTGTCCGGGGTCAGAAATGCCATCTGAGAAGCTGTATTCAGTCTAACACCCAGAAAGCACATGTCCTGAGAGGGCACTAGACTGGACTTTATTTCATTCACAGAATACCCTAGGCACCTTAAAACTGCCATTACATACTGGAGATGTTGTAGTAACTTGTCTTTGTTTTGAGCAAGAATCAGGCAATCGTCCAGATAAGGATAAATTTGTATTCCTCTCTGTCTGAAAAAAGCAATTACAGGAGCCAGAACTTTTGTGAATACTCTGGGCAGTAGATAAACCAAAGGGCAATGCAGAGAACTGATAATGAGAAGTACCAGCCGAAATCTCAGGAATCTCCTGCAGCTGGGCCTGATAGGGATGTGAAGATAGGCCTCTTTGAGATCCAGGGTTACCATCCAGTGATCTTAAGCCCAGCATAGGCAGAAGTTGTTGTAATGTTAACATCTTGAACTTTGGAATGTCTAGGTAGGTATTGAGAATGGACAAATCCAGAATTGGCCTCCAAGTGTTTCTTTTCTTTGGCACTAGGAATAGACGGGAATAAAACCTAGGCCTACTTCTGACGGGGGGACCACCTGAATTGCCCCATCTGTAAAAGTAAAGAAATTTGCTCCTGAGCCTCCATCCTTTGCTGAGGAGGCACATCTGGCATGCCTTTGAAAGGAGGAAAAGTGTGAAAATAAAACTTGTACCCGTGATTTATTATATCCAACACCCATTTGTCCTGGGTGACCAAATGCCAGTTTTGTTTGAAAAGTCCCAACTTTCCTCCTAGAGGAGCTGCCAGTAGAGAAGGGTCTGGCAGCGGAAGATACAGGTCATTGGGTCTGTTTACGAAAAGGCTGACCCCTGCCCTCACCAGAAGACTGTGCAGGAGAACTCCAAGTCCTAGGTCTGAAAGAACCCTGGGCGTGAGCTCTGCCTCTACCACACCTAGACCTGCCCTTAGACTGATAATTCGAAGAAGGAAAAGACCATCCTCTAGCAGGCCAATTCCTACTAAACTTAGGGGGCTGCACCTGCATAAAATCTTTGACCGTCTGCATAGACTTAGCCTTATCTTCCATCTTTTTCAAAACTGATTCCACAGAAGGACCAAAAAGTACTTCAGATTGAAGAGGAGCATCCAAAATCTGAGCCTTAACATGCTCTGACAAATTTTGATCCTTAAGCCAGGCATGTCTACGAATAACTGAACCTGTAGCAGCCACCCTGGATGCAGCCTGAAGAGCATTGAAACCACACTGCAAAGAATGCTTGCCAACTTGATCTGATGCATGAACCAACTCCTGGAGCTCCTTACACTCTATACCCTCAGATAAAGCATCCACCTTAGATTTCAATTGACCTAACAAAAAATTCTGATACTTCAGCATATGAAATTGGCAATTCAAAGCCCTCATAGCTAACGTAGAGGAGGTGTACACTTTTTCCCCCATCTATCTAAAGCTCTAGAATCGTTATCCAAAGGAACTGGATTCTTAGCCACAGAAGCCCTAATACCCTTCGGACCTTGAGTAATAGTTTCCGGATCAGCTCTAGGACTCTTGTACAAATACTTATGTGCTTCTGGAACTCTATAATATCTGTCTGGCTTAACAGGGGCAGGAGGTAAAGAATCAGGATTAAGGGAAGATTCAGAAAAAAACATCCTGAACAACTTCTAAGACAGGAGGAATAGCCAAGGGCCTATGCTGTGGCAGAAACAAAAATTCCCTGAGCCGTTTCCGAGAATCCGAAAAATCCTGACCTTCCCACTTGAAATGCTCCCTCATGGAATGTAAAGTCTCAGAAAAAGAAAAATCCTCTGGAGGAGAAGCAGAAGGACAGGAGTCCTCTGCATCCGAATCTAAAAGAAGGGAATTCCTGAATTTCTTCAGCTGAGGAATCAGAGTAGTCTGAGGAATGATCCATCCCCTCTAAATCTGCCTCCACCCTAGGCCTCTTCTCTGGGGGGGGGCATAGAACCCCTGATCAAAGTAATCAAGTCCTCAGCCATTTTTAACATATGCTTTTTAGGAACAGGGGCTGGAGAGCTAGAACTATGACCAGGGCCAACATGACAAGGTTTGGCCTTAGCATGGGCTTTAGCCACTAAAGTAGAAGGCCTAATAACCTTCTGTAAAGATGGAACTACAGACACCTGAGAAGCACCTTCAGCCAGGCCTAACTCCTGAGAGACCAACTCCTGTAAAAGTAAAGGTTCCCCATGGGATTCAGCCGAACCCTCGGCAGGATCCACAGATTCAACCGGAGGCTCCATAGAACCGGTGTCCGCAATGGACGACTCATCCGGTTTAGACTTCAAAGATCTATCTTTACGCTTTTTAGCGGTAGCGGGTGTCGGAGGATCCGACAGCATGTTATAGTTACACCTTTTACCGAAAACAAGCCTGGCACAGTCTAATCTCCGTTTAATGGTGCGCTTGTTAAATCTAGCACAAAAGCGACACCCGACCACGTCGTGCTCAGGCCCTAAGCAAGGAATACAGAAAGAATGAAAATCCTTATGAGGTATCTGTTTCCCACAAGAAATGCAATTATTAACTTTTTCTGACATCCGGATAACTGAGGCAAGAAAAGACAAAGATTTCCCCAACGGGGTACTTAGCCCAACTTGGTCTTCGGTCTGAAACTCGATAAATGAAAATTTCAGAACGCCGAACGGCACTTGCAAACGCTGCTTCTGCTTTGGAACACGCGGCAAGAAAGACAGAGGATATGGCGTCGGTCATGCGCTTATGTACTACGACGTACTGACGTCAGCTCTAGGCGACAATGACCGACGCCAGCCCAGCTCTTTGGTATTCGGGCCGATCGAGGACAGCGGACTACCCACAGGTTATGACTGCAGCAATGTGAGATGAAGAACATCCTATTTTCCCTACAGAGATGAAATGTTGATGAAATATGACATTATTTTCAAAGGTCCTAAAACTGTAGTTCCAGCTTCCTTACAACATGAGTACATCCATATTTTGCATCGTGGTCACTGAGGTTCCGTACCCACCAAGAGGCAAGCAAGAGAATTAGTATTTTGGCCTTCATTACTGAAAAACATTGATAAAGTACTTTCTTCTTGTTCAGCATGCAACAGTACTTGACCGCACCTGCAAAGAGAACCACTTCAGCTACATCCATTTCCTGCACTACTTTGGTCGACAGTAGCCACTGATATCTTTAAGTGGAACAATCAACACTACTTGGTATTGGGAGACACTTGTTTGAATTGGTTTGACATTGATCTACTACCTCATCTAACATCTACTACTATTACTACTAAGCTGAAAGATCATGTTTCAGTCCATGGTAGTCCGCACAAAGTTATTTCTGACAATGGTACTCAATTTACTAGCCAGTTGATTCAGAAATTTGCAAGAGAATGGGACTTTCTACATATTACCAGCAGTCCTGAACATCCTCAGTCAAATGGCCTGGCTGAGCGAGCTCTGTGAAGTGCGAAGCAGCTACTTGAACAAGATGTGACATTTCAGACATTTTCTTAAATCTGCTTAACCTTAGGAATACCTTGTGATGATGTCCTCGGATATCCAGCTCTACGACTTCTTTCCAGGCAAGCAAGAACTATGCTACCTATTCCTACCAATAAGTCTAAAGCCAGGAATAATAAGACCATCAAGGCTCAATTATTTAAGAAACGTTGAGTCGTGTAGTCATCGTACAACAATTCGAGCAAACTTCTTTTTCTATTAAGGGAAGGAGAAATGGTCAGACTTCAAACAGAAAAAGGTTTGACCGCATAGGGCAAGTTATTGGCAAATGTCCTGAACCGAGATCCTACCTTATAGACACAGAAGGTACGCAGTACAAGAGAAACCGTAAACATCTGTTACTTATACCACAATCATCATCATCACAACATTGTTATAGCAACTTAGACTCTAAATCTCAAAGACAACCAACTATTGTTTCGAACCCAGGGGGTGTTCCTACCTCTGATTCCATCCCTGAAGATGTTCCAAGTAAATCAAAGATCGAACATTTCTCAGAGACTGCTTTGGTAGTTAAGCCCAGTTCTCAATTTTATATCACACGTTATGGACAAATATGTACGCCCAGTGAGAAATATGTAGCAACATGGACTTAACCGTGTATATATGTATTATATCTTGTATTAATGCATGACTGATAATTGTCTGTGCTATCTGCATGTCAAAATATCCATAACATTGCATGTTTTGTTTTTCAAGAGGGAGGATGTAGGTCAGAGAGCAGGTGTTATGTGCTGTATCTTAAAGTAGCACAACAAAGACTGAGAGTGCATGTATAAGTATCAAGCACATGCTATTCCTAGTGCAATTTTGAGAATGCAGCCAAGGAGTAAGCATTTATGATTACAGCAGTTAGTCTCTATATAAGTTACTTAAGTTAAAGTCAGTTAACTTCTATTGTGATGTGTTTACATAAAATTAAACTGTTTAAACAGAACCCATGAAGACTCTTCTATTGTGTCCAAAGTAGGAGAGCGACAGTGATCTTTTGGTCACAGTCCAGGTCATAATTTCTTAAACCTGACATACGTGTGCAGCATTACTCTATAGAATAGATTATTATTGATGATTATCCCCAGATCTTTGATGGTGTCAGAAACTTTTATAAAATCTTGATCTATCAGTGTAGTTATGTCAACCTTGACAGAGCCAAAGTTTAATAAATTGCACTTAATAGTATTCAGAGAAAGACCATTAGCCTTTAGCTATTATCTTCTATATCCCAAGTAAGCATTTAATTACATCATTCTGACTGGTAATGATCAAACTAACTTTTACGTCATCTGCATACTTGGATATCCAATGTTTATGGCCTAATGGCCTAAGGAAACAACAGTGAAGATAACATTAAAAGGAATGAGGCCCAGTACAAACACAGGTCCACTCTCTGTTTTCACCCATGTAGACTATTTTTAATCTACTTAACTATAAATTAGCTTATTCCATTACAGACATTTAATAATAAGATCATATGTTATGCTGTAAATGTTCTTGGCTAGATCTAAACAGACTGAAATCCCATTATCTTCTTCCAGTGTTTGTCTGAGGAATTCATAAAACTCAGTAATGTAAGCTCATGTAAGCGTAGGCCATTGTTTAATAAAGCCGTGTTGGCATATGCCTAAGTCAGGCCCATATTAGTTTGAGTAAAGGTAATAGACAGACATACATTAGACATTTATGGATTAAATGAAAGAGGAAAGCATCTGTCACTGTATAAACTATAGTATATTCAATGATACCATAACATTATAGTAGGATAACTATGTAAATTGATTTCAGACTGGAAATGCTTAATTTAGCAGAAGAAATAGATAATATAAAGGGAGAGGACATAAAGAGTTTAGAAAAGATAAGAAGATGGAGAGAGACAGAGAGAAAGAGAGGAAGTTTGGTTTAAATGCGTGTACAGGAAATGTGGTCTGCAGTCTTGTGGCAGGAGACGGCTGATTTCACCAATCTGAGCTGGGAATTGTTGGTGGAAAGATTATTATGTACTTATTTGATTTGTCTGAGGGCAAACTTAGTTTAAAAGTTGCTTTTTTCTGCTTGTATATAAGCCTCATGTTTGCATGAGGCTGCACTTCATGCAGAGGTGTTTAGAGGTACCCTGTATACTGGCAAGCACCTAGAAGTTGCATTTTTTCCTGTAAGAACTATCTCAAAATTTCCATAGTCTCTTGCTGCTCAAGGAACAACTGATTTGTGCACTGAGCACCATTACCACATCGATTAGCTGTAGATTACACTACTTAATGCAGTCAAACCTCCTCTGTTTGCAAACATTTCCCATTCTATTCTCCTGTAAAACACATATTAAGAACCAGCAATCACAGATAGGTACTTTCCTGCTATCTCTGCAGTCAGCTTGGCAGACATAGGCATCCTCATGTTTACTGACAATCACTTAATTCTGAAACAGATGAGTACGGTATGTGAGAGATGTAGTTACACAATGTAACTGGAGGCAAGATTTTCATATACAAACTCAAAAATCATCCAACAGGTTGCCAGTGACACACACACACACAACACTCAACACACTAACTAAGGACCAGACACATAGACCCACATATAGGGAGGTGCTCACATATAACTTACTCAAACCTTAAAGGCCACCCAGATGCTGTCAAACAAGACAACTCCCACCACAACACATAAAACTACTTCACATAGTGTCTCAACTACTGACCCCATAATGCATAACACCAATCAACCTGTTATTATGGTCATAGGAGGCTCCATTATGAGACATACTGATGTCTTTCTCACCAGGCTGAATAAGGAGAAGGTCACATTTAGTTGCCTGTCAGGGGACAGGATTCACCAGATTACACAAGCACTCAAGTCTCCAAACCTGAAGTACCAGTATGACTCAGTCACAGTCCATGTGGGTGTAAATGACCTGAGATGTACCACCCTGGACATGATTGAGCTCTCAGAAAATGTGTCAAGGGCTGGTATGAGCCTAGCATTGAGCAGCATTCTAATTTTTCAAAGGATGATGCCAAAATACCAACAGAAAATGATTGATGTTTTTGTCAGCCCGGGGGAACATCATTGACAAGCCATGATGCTTTGCCATGGATGGTCTGCATCTGTTGCCACTAGGCTTTCAGATATTGGCCAAATCATTATCTGCCTCTATAGTGCCTTTTTAGGCATTGCCAAACAGGTAAACTTTCCAGCATAGTAAAGTTTAAATAAAAAGTCTTGACAAATAACTACACTCCCTTGAAGCACTCCTCACCCTGGAGAATGATGACATCTGTGCAGTTACTGAAACATGGCTCAAAACCATGAACAACACCCTGGTAGTGCAAGGCTATAATGCCTTCCATACATTCAGACCACCCACTGCACATATAAGGACAAAAAGTGGATGTGTATCAATCTACATAAAAAATAAGCACACCTTAAGACTGGTCAAACAATATGATATGCTTGAGCTTCTCCATGTCCTGCTAACCACAGGTAAAATCCCTCACCATATCCTTGCTAGCTACAGATCTCCCACCAAAACCTAAGAAAACCATACCTCATTCCTGGATGTACTAGAATTTCTTACCATTCAGCCCAACACCATACTCACGGGTGATTTGATCTACCCTTCCATTAACTGAGAAGTGTACACAACCAGTATCATGCAGGCTCAAAGATTTCTAGACTTTGTCAATGCAAATATCCCGGAACAGCTAGTCTGCACTCCCACGTGGGATACAAATATCCCAGACCTGGTACTCAGAAACATGGTGGAGTGCTGCACACCCACAATATGTAATGTCCTCACTGGTTAGATTGGATCACAAAGCAAAATCTTTTGAAATAAATATAAAGCTAGAACGCCCATCTAAACCTAGAACCTTTAAGAACTTTTCTAAGGCTAACTAACTCCTATTAAGTGATGGCATAGCTAAGTTTTTACATTCCCCAACCCAGAAAATACTGAGACCTATGCAAAGGTGGACACAAAAGCACTATACAGTCATATAAACAACTGCATAGAAACAGCAGTACCAGACTAAAATAAACCTATATCAAACAGCAAAAAACAAGCCACCCTGGTGGACCTCTGGTATACATAGAAAATACTGTCCAGAAGTAGGAGAGGATGCGCAAATCTGCTTGTCAATTAATTTAGTTCAAATTTCACCCCCGCATCACCTCCTGTTACCCCCCCAAGGAAATACCTTCCACCATTTTGCTACCAGTTATCACAAAAGAACTGGTCAGCACTGTGCTCTCTAAAGCAAAAAAAAACACAGCCTCAATGGGTCCCAACAATATCTCAGGATGCTTCTTAAATAGCTTGAAACATGAACTATCTGGCCCAATAGGATATCTAATTAACCACAGCCTCCAGACAGACTTTGTCTCTGGGTAGGAGAGGACAGCAATGGTCATCCTTCTGCATAAAGGGGGCCATCAACAGACCCAGGAAATTACAGACACATACGTCTCACTAGTGTCATATCCAAGGCCATGAAGAGAATAATCATGGACTTGATAAAAAGTGACATAGGAAATCTCTAAACATTGGACCCAACCCAGCTCAGCTTCTTTAAGGGCAGGTCCTGCCTGCTCAATCTGGTGATTTTTTTTGATAAAGTCAACAAGGTCATGAATGAGGATAAAACAGTGCATACTGCCTACCTTGACCTGGCTAAGGCATTTGACACAATTCCACACTTGGGTACTGTAGATAAATTCACAAAAACTGGCAATAAATCACTATGTCACCAGATGGATAGCCAGCTGGCTCTTGGATAGGACACATGTTGTTAGTGTGGGGTAATCCAGATATAGCAGGAAGCCAGTTACTAGTGGTGTACCAACGGCTCAGTGCTGAGACCTCTCTGGTTCAGAATATAGTTCTCTGAAGATAAAATATACATCTAATATAGATGGCCTTTGGATGGCCAAGTTTGTTGATGACTGCAAGGTGAAGGCAGTCATTAAATCCCCTAATGATGCAGTTATCCCACAGAAAGAACAAACTTGTCAAGAAAGCCACAGGTAAACCACAAACGATATGTTAGTTGCTTTTAATCAATGCACACTTTCATTCGACTCTCTGGCTGAACTTCCTCGGACTATAAAAACATTAAACTAAAATCATTCCATTTAAAAATATACGTACTGCAATCACATGCTTCAAAAACACCTACGGTAGTATACGAACCTCAGAGTGATCAACACTATAATTGTTAGCACATATCCACCCCTTGCAAGCATCCATTACATACCTAATGGCAAACAGTGGGCAGACAAATCAGGTCACACATTCATATATTTAAAACCACCTTGTTAAAAACAATGTTTAAGAATGCAAGTTGAACATGGCAACAATATACCAAGTGTGGCTAGAATAAGTGCAGAAATTGAATACAAAAATGTATATATCAAGCACGAAAAAAACAAATCCCTTAACTGGGAACAACAAAAATGTATCAGCCACAGATAAAGAAATACACGCTGCCTAATAACGTTTCATAAATACAAGTTGCACAAGCAAACAGTTACAGTGGCATTATATTCAACCTTCTAGAATGCCTTAAAAATCTTTTACATTTGGCCTTACTCAAATCGGCCTTATTTAAGGCTAGGTAAAATATAAATACCTTGATAATACTTCTTTTTGAAAAGGTTTTCTTGTTTCCAAAAAGTAGCAAGAGTCAGAGGGTAAGTCGCACGACCCAACCCTCCCGTAGCTGACGTAATCACATATCTCTCTTCACAGGGCTCCGCCTCGTAGGGCTCGCTCATGATCGAGTCGGCATGTTGTATTAGCTTTAAGCTATCCAGTCAAACACAACAAACCCTACACCACTCATCACATCAAAACAACAACACAACGCATCCATAAGTAAAAAGTAGCCGATCCCACCAACTAAAAACAGGAACAATAGCGGTGAATGAATTCACCGAATACAATCGTCCCTACAATTAACAATATAACCTAATAAGCATAATAGGCTAAATGGAGCTGGTCTAGAATTTCAGGTAAGGCTAAAGGGTTCTTAGGAAGGCATAAAAGCAAGAGCTCATCATATACATCTATAGCGTACAGTGAACGTATTAAAGCGCCACATAAACAGCAAGCTCACAAAATGCAAACATACCATAAAACTAACCTATATTACCAGGCAACAACACATGCATATAGTGAATATGTCAAGGCATTATATAAGCTACACTCCCCAGATATAAAACATGACATGTGTAAGCACATAATTGGGCTGACTTATATAACTTGATTGTAATATATATTATAAGCTAATTAAGCTCATATAAAAATGCTGTTAAAAAAACAGCCCTGATGTTCATCTTATTTTATACATTGCATAAAAATGCATTATCTACCCAAGCTTTTCAACTTTAGAATACATTTACATTTGATCGAACAAGCGTCATTCAACCCTGGGTATTTATAGGCATCAAGCCTGATTTGCCAAAGCAATTCGAGTTCTTCTAACTTTAAACTCACAGGACCACCCCTTATTTATGTGTAACACAATCAATAGCTGAATATTTAAATTAATGGCCTGTGAAATATGAAACATGTTTTGCCAAGGCGTTCTCCACCTTGTCCTTACTAAATTGCGTATTGGTGCTCATAAATGCGTTCACGGACCTTCCGGTCCATTTTGCCTATATAATAGGCAGGGCATTGTTGACATTTAGCGAGATAGATGACAGTCTTTGAGTTACAGTTGAATTTATGCCTAATTCTATATTCCATACCATTTATGTGGAATAAATTGATTACTACAATGTTCCTACAAAAATTACAGGTATCACATCTAAACATGCCAGCCAACTTAGGTTTCCTTGTTAGTTTTCCTTCCAATAGTTTCTTCAAATTAGGACCCCTCTTGAATATAATTTTTGGTGGATCTCCTATTCTACTCACCAAATCTGCATTGCTATTGATTAGGTCCCAATTTTTATTTAAGATATACCTAACCATCTGACTATCTATGTTAAAGGTCTTAATAAAGCACGAGGAAAAGTTAGCTGCACTATTCAAGCTGGACTCCCCTCTGGTGTTTCCTTGTTCCATTTCTATAGTGGGGCTACTCCAATTAGTGATACTCAATATAGGAGCATAAATCCCTCTATTCCTCTTAAGTTTAACTTCCAAGGTCAAGGATTCAATAAATTTTTCAGGGTAGCTCCTACTAAGGAACATTCTTTTTAATGTCATGCATTCATTTACAAAGTCTTCCTCTAGAGTTACTATCTTTGCCGCTCTTACCAGTTGCCTTTAACTACGGAGCATTTCTGGTGATAGGGGAGGCTACTGGAAAAGTGTAGAAGGGAGTTCGAGTATGTAAATTTTCTATATACTCTTGCTGCATAGCACTGATTATGGACATCCTTCCTTAAGTTGATGTCCAAATAACTAATCTCATTTTTACTAAAGCTAAATGTGAATTAAAAAAAAAACTTGCGTTATTGAGATAGTCAACCACGGTCTTAGCTTTGTCCCTATCCTCCTTGATGATAATAAAAATATCATCAAGGAAGCATGTATAGAAAATAATTTCATCTCTAATTTGTTTAACTTTGAAGATGAACCTGTGCTCCCACTGGGCCATGACTAAATTAGCCACACTTGCCCCACAAGATGATAGCCACCCCTATCTTTTGCAAATAATATTCCCTATCAAATAGGAAAAATTATTGGATAAGGTTAAATCCAATAATTCAAGCGCCAGGTCGATTTCCATTACAGCAGCACCCCTCCTATTCAGGAAAGATCTTATCCAATCTAACCTACTTTGTGGGGAATTGAGGTATACAAGTCTTTCACGTCTATTGTAAGGAACCTATGGTCATCATCAAACTTTAATTGATCTATCTTCTGTAAGAATTACCATGAGTCCTTACAAATTTGTGTTTCGAATGGTAGATATTTCTTTAAGATGGAATCAACCTATTTGGAGCAGGGATAAGTGATCAAATTCCTTGCATCTACCAAGTTCCTCATTGGTGGGGACTTTCATATCTTTACGGATTTTGGGGGTTCCGAACAAAACTTGAGTTTGGGGAAATGTCATACTCAGATAATTATATACATTCATATTGATTCTTCCATCAATAAAGAATTCCTCGATTTGGCTCATGCGACTTACCCCCTGACTCTTGCTACTTTTTGGAAATAAGAAAACCTTTTCAAAAAGAGGTATTATCAAGGTATTTATATTTTACTTAGCCTTAAATAAGGCCGATTTGAGTAAGGCCAAATGGAAAAGGTTTTTAAGGCATTCTAAAAGGTTGAATACAATGTCACTGTAACTGTTTGCTTATGCAACTTGTACTTATGAAATGTTATTAGGCAGAGTATATTTCTTTATCTGTGGCTGATACATTTTTTTGTTCCCAATTAAGGGATTTGTTTTTTTCGTGTTTGATATATACATTTTTGTATTCAATTTATGCACTTTATTCTATCCGCACTTGGTATACTGTTGCCATATTCAGCTTGCATTCTTAAATGTTTTTAATAAGGTGGTTTTAAATATATGAATGTTAGACCTGATTTATCTGCCCACTGCTTGTCATTAGGTATATAATAGATGCTTGCAAGGGGAAAATATGTGTTAAGAATTATAGTGTTGATCACTGTAAGGTTAGTATACTACCATAGGTGTTTTTGAAGCATGTGATTACATTATGTATATTTTTAAATGGAATGATTTTAGTTTAATGTTTTTATAGTCTGAGGAAGTTCGACCAGAGAGTCGAATGAAAGTGTGCATTGATTAAAAGCAACTAACATATCGTTTGTGGTTTACTTGTGGCTTTCTTGACAAGTTTGTTCTTAAGTTTAGTCTGTTTTTGTACGCTATCCTACAGAAAGGTTTGACTCAAGTCAAATAATTGTTGCCACAGCCATGGCTTAAATTGTTGCCAGAGCCATAGAGTAAAACTAAATACACAAAATGCATAATTATCTCCTTTGGGAAGTTGAATACCCCCACAAATTACAACATTAATAGCACAATCCTAAGAATGTACTCAGTGATGAGAAATCTAGGTACACAGATAGACAGTAACCTGAACTTTGATCTATGTGGCACAGGTTATAAGTAAGGGCACAGCATCCAGATGCAAGGAGGTTATAGTCCCACTATACTTGGCCCTCATCTGACCAATAATTGAATACAATGCACCTTTTAGCATGCACCTGACCAAAAATTTGTTACAACTGGAGCAGCCTCAGAGGTTCCTTACAAAAAATACAGGATGGATGCAAACATGTCCTACGTGGATTGCCTAAATACCCTATCCCTTTACTCTGTCTGCTACTGTCTATTAATGGGTGACCTATGCCTAATCTGCAAGACATTCTCAAATTCAGTCCTGATGGAACAGTTTATATATTCACTAAACAAACAGCATGAGGATTACCTGATCCAAGGATCTAAACCTTGCCTGTGACATGAACAAAACATGCTGGAGAGACAGATGTGTATCTCAGAGATTGCCTCTTCTCTGAAACAGGCTACCTATTCATGTAAAACAGAGGCCTTCCCTAACCCTCTTCAAATGCATTTTGGATCAATGGATGGGGAATTATAAATTTACTCCTGGGATGGTGCCTATGTCCTTATGGACAGGGTCAGTTTGTAAAATATCCAAAGGCATAGTCACAAATGTAAGCCACCCTCTAGCCCTTTGGTATTGGAAATCTGAGTAAATGCGGGTAATAATGGCTAGGCTTTAAGTGCTCTATTAATCTCCTATGAACCTATGGTATTGAGACCAGTGGTTAAAGACTGAGCTTCAACTTTTCAATTGATATCCTTAAGTATTACTATACTGTATCTGTGCAGTTAAGGGGTTGTTACCACATGTCCCTCAAGCATGTACATTTGCATTTTTTCAACTAAACAATTATTTTTTCTTGAATGTTCTCTAGATAATTAATTATCTTGGACACCTGAGGATGGAATTCCATGCAGCTAGGCTAATATTTGAGAATTACTTTTTTCCTTGGTGTCTTCTTGAATGGAAAATGAACCAACACAACAGCATCATCTTCAGATTATCGGAGTATCTATTGTCATTGGGCAATAGTTTAGTGGCCAGGGAGGACAGTATCTAGTGCAGGGCATTTTAAAGGTTAATAGAATGGGCTGAAGAATTGCTCTGGTTGTGACAGGCAACTAGTTTAACTTTCTATAATATAAGACAGTGATATTTCCTATTGTCTTACTGTTAGTAGCAATTTGTAGAGAGGTTGTATTACAGATTTAATTTTGAGTTGTCAAAGGGTAGGCAGTGTCAAATGTTAACATTTAGTTGAATTTGTAAGTAATCTCTGGCTGCTAATGCATTTTATTTATGATATTATCAATATGAAGTCTGAATGTGAATTATCAATGAAGTGTAAGCCTTAGATATTTCTGCTGAAAACTTGCAGGGAGAACTGAACCATTAATGTCAATTACTCTGAAACACTGAATTCTAGAGCATTTCTTATGTGCTCTGCAGTAGCAGAGAATTTGTTACTATTTAGTACTAGCTTACGGCCAAGAAGCTAGTTCTGGATTAGACTGACATTATTTTGTAACTTGTGTGTAATATAATGTCAGTTCTTTTACATTTAACTTGAGTGGAATTTAACACCTCCTGACAGCTGCAGACCTCGTGCCTGGGCAGCTTTCGCCTGAACTAAATTTTGAGAATGTATTTTTCCAACCTAGTTGCAAAAAATGCATATGTCATAAAAACTACAAAAGTTACAAAACCAGTCAAATCAGCAGCTTTATATGAAATGAGTAATTTGATAACCTGTGCATTTAATTATTATGATTATACAAACAAGTATTAATGTCTCTATAACCATAATAGATAGACCCCAACGATCAGTGTAACCTTTATATGTACAGATATGCTCTTTGTTTTGCCACAAAGTAGTTTTGTTGATGGCGCTCTGTTTTTGAGATATTTGCATAATTATGAATAGTATGCATATTTGTTTATTTAATGAATAAATACATGTAAATGTCTGCAAACCAATGCTAGTTACACACCAACTATCATTGCAAAGTTTTTTTTTGGCATAGCGTATGCTTTCATTTAATACCACAAAGTATCATATAAATACCCTCTGGTTCAAGTTATTTTATATAATTATTAACACATTTCATGCATTCATAATATTTCTAGATATTTTCTCAGGTACAGACAATCCACTTGCCTGAGGAGCCACTCCTGACCTCTATAGTGACAGGGCATATGAAATGCTGTTCTACAATGTATCCATGCGGACAGTGCCTGAATTATTTACAGAAATGTGCTATTTATACAAACATGCATACTGTATTACTGAACAAGTATGAATACCTGCAAACTGGTAGCAGAGAGTCAACATATACCAGTGGCAACTTTTAAAGTGTACTGTAAGCTTTCATTTGATATCATGAAGCACCACATTTACTCTACCTGAATGGGATCCATACAGATCCCCGATGGTACTTTCTGCCGAAGTAGAAATCACTGAACATATATAATGGAAAGTGCTGTTCACCAAAGCAGCACTTTCAGTTATGTATGCTGGTTGTGTCGGTCGCGAAATGCATTGACCACATTTGTACTTCTGGAAACACTTGCTACACAGGTAAATAGCATGCCTAAAGTTCCAAGTGTACTTGGGAGGAGCTGCACATGATGTACAAAGTGTTTTGGGACAGTGGCTCTGCAGGTGCTGACCGTGGACTTACTTAAATAGTGCTGTAAGTGCAAGTGATTTAGGTGAGCAAAGGAAGTACTGAATATGGCAACATTGACAAAAGCTCTAAATAGGGTAGTGGAGCTTGATATTCTTGGAGAGATAAGGATGTCAGTCTGCTTTGGTTCATGGTCAGAACTTAGTCTAAACTGTATGGCTTCTAATAAATAGGCTCTACCCGGATACAATTCTAACCATTTTCTTAGATGACTACTTAGGCAGTGTGAATTGCATAAAAGGCATTTTTTAATCATATCATAGGTAAAGGGATCTCAGAGTGACTTCAATGTAACAATTAGGTAAGAAAAACTGTTGTAAATGAGAATGTTTACACCTGGTGGGAGATTCATGGACTTAGACAGAAAGAGATACTCTTTGTTTTAGGTGTCCCTCAATGAGACATTAACATATTATGTAGTTAGATGTATGTAGTCATCATGATCTGTGTAATATGACAATGTGGCAGTAATGAAGCATTATGTACTATGTGGCTCTATATGGAGTACACTCCCATACTGTATCAGGTAAATATGCGCAGTCCATATAATGTATTACATATAATATTTACCAGGTTTCTCATAATTTTACAAACTGCGTATAATGCTCTTATTTCACCTGAGTGTGGAACTACTACCCTAACCGGAATGTTGTTCTTATCTCTTCTAGTTTCACCTGAGTTTGGAGCAGACAGCAGGTAAGTGACTTGGGGCTGAGTGTCTGATTCAGAGCTTGGAGTTCGTAGTTGCTGTTCTTGTTGAAAGAAGGAATGATGCTGTCCCTGCTTGCCAGAATGGCTGTGCTTGTCCTAAAGTTTTCTAACTAACTGGTTGTCTTTCATTCTGTTGTTTCTGATTGATGTTTTTCTCCTTTAGGCATGTGTTTTCCTTGTATATAGAAGGAGCTTACTTGTGCAGACCAGCCTGTGGTTGTATTGTGCTGTGGTGAACTGAGCTTGTTGGATTCCCTTTGTGTGAACTGGATTTTGTTTGTATATTGGTCTTGTTTCACCAGGGTTTGATCCTGCTATATTGATGGCAGCAGCACAAACTGAATAATATTTCAATTTTAACTGCACAAAACTTGATTTCATTCATTTCATTTTCTTAACTTGGATTTATTGTGTGTGACTACATTTTTTCCATTCTTCACTGCCCTTATGAAGTCCTTCATGTTAAAACTTAATCTTTGACCTTTTTCAATCATGGGCTGTCTGAAGCCTTCATCTGCTTAACCTTTGTGGCAGTTCACATGTTAGATGGCCACTAGTACCACGTCAAACTCTGATCTTTGTTGACATGGGTTTGCAGTTTACTCTTTCCCAGTCTCTTACCAGGCTGCTCACTTTAGGAATTCTGAGGTACTGTAGCAATTGATTCATGCTTATTGTTAGCCACTTTAATTATTTAAGGATACCATTTCAGAGTTTCAGAGGTACTTACTAAGCTATTGATCATGAAGATCTTTTGAAGCCTAGCCGTACATTCCTATGAAGTTTATAGCCCTTACATTTTAAGTACAAATAACGCAGAGATGTGCAGCTCCTATCCATGAGGGGAAGGAATAAAGCACAAGCAGAGGCCTTTGTGACATTTGAACTCATGACCCTTGGTTTAATAGACCAGTGCTCTAACCTCTGAGATAGAAGAGTGAAAGGTTTTTGTATATGTATGTTCAATTTACAGTCTAACCTTACACATTGCACATGTCAGTAAGCAGCAAACCTTACATATATCACAACCGCCTAACAACAGACTCACTTTTACCACAGCTGTTAACAAATTATTACATTGCAAAACCCTCATTGGAACAAATATTGGTAAAAATAGAATTACTCACTTTAATACACTTTCACTTACACCTTCATCTACAGCAGAAATTACTCACTCTATTTTTTAGTTTTACTTCTATAAGAACTTACAAAGTTGTAACCATACTTAGTAATCTAATAATAAGGCTGGTGACTCTCTTTACTCAAACTATATCTCCAAACTCTGGAATAGCCTCCCTCAATCTATCCTGTCAACAACTAACTAACGTCAAGAAACAACTCAAAGATCACTTGAGCAAAAACTAGTTCTGTTCTTGTTACACTCCTGGTTAATCCTACAACGTTTCCCTTTTCTACCTCCAACTTCTCTTACTTTTCAATATAAATATTCTTACTAGGAAAATCAAACCTATATAATCAAACCTCTATTCTCTTTCACATAACCCTACTTATCCTCCCATCCCCCTCCCACATTAAAATATAGACCAAACCCTTCTTTTTCCCTTTCCCTAGCCCAAACCCCACTATAATAATGTTACCCCCACCGCCCTCCCCATCCTTTCTATCCATTCTCTATATAAGTAGCTGTAGTTACTGGAACCTAACACAAGTATAATAATGCACTGACCTTTGTACTTTTTCAGACAACACACCCTTCAACCTATACAACATCAGCTGATACACTCTAATCCTGACTATGAATATTTCTCTCAGTGTAAATCTCCTTAAGCCTGACTACGAAAAAAAAATTCCTCTCAGTGTACATCTCATTAAGACTATGAGGAATCTGCTCACTGTAAATCTCTATGGCTACATACTGTATAACACTGTATAAATTCCTAAGCATTTTTGTAAACTATATTATTACTCTACATTATTATTCGCTATGTTGCATGTTTTTTATTCATTGTGTTTTTCTGTAAACTGTTGTGAAGCTTTTCTCCCAGGGCCTCCGCTGAAAATGGGCTTTGTTCCCAATTGGACTTTCCTGGTAAACACATATAAAACAAAAAATAAAAGTAAATAAATTAGTAATTGGTGGATTTATAGTTAGATACACTGATGCTCTAGCCACCCGCAATCTACTCAAGCCCACACTATCTATTTGTATAGCCATGGCTCTGCACAGCCGTGTGGGGATATAGCACACTGTTTTACTTATATATTTTAATAACCATAACTAGCAGATACACTTTTGATTTCTATTGTGTCGTCAGAACCACTGTTGTCCAGGTTCCTACCACCTACTTCCTCCCACTTTGATTAGGCAGATCTGATGAAACATTTTGTAAGTGAAAGCACTTGTTAAAGATGACATATGGTCTTACTAAGGTTTACATTTGACATTTTGAAGTTATTAAGTTATGTTAAGTCGCAAACCCAACAGATAATGAAAGGCAAGAGTAATGCACACTGAAAGAAAAGGCTATTGTTTTGTTACCAAGTCACAATAAATCTATTTTCATCTGACCCAGTCTGACTATTTAGGAGATATCTTGCACTCCTATTCTTTTACTGTTTCGTATTTCAATTTTTTAGGATTTATATTTTGAATTGTGAAATGCTCTCCATGATATCAACTGCAAATTGAATCAGGAGACCTTCATTGGTGAAAAGTGTAATGTGTTCCTAACTGAATAATTTAGTGCAAAAGAGTTAATAGTCAAAGGGGCAAGCATTGTAGATAAAGTCACAACCCAGAGCCCTCCCAGACAATGGACACACCCAGGAGGGTGTTGCTAATTCAACAGTATGCACATTTTCTGCATGGCAAATACAGAGCTGTTGATTAAATTGTCTCAGTACATGCTCATATGCTGAACCTTAATCAGCTAATAAAGGACTGAACTGCATTGGATCGTCTCCTGGAAGTTTTTGTTTGCTTAGATTAACTTAGCTAGTTTTTTGGGTCTCTGATCAGAAAAGTGGCACCCTTTAGCCCCAAGAGAAGAAATTATCCGCTCAAGACATCTGAGAACCCTGATGTGACAATCCAAATAGAAGGGAACACAGGCCTACCTCTGATACAGATTTTTCCCAGATCACTTGATGTGACTGGATCCCACAGTACAAGCAGGTGATTGTAGGAATTGTTGTTTTTTTCACTTTTGTCATTACCCTGCATAGCCCACAAGCTGGGAGGGTGCCAGCATGTCACAGATTACCCTACAGGGAAGACATGGCCTATCAGCTCACCCAATTTGTATGTAAAATTCTAATGGTAAATAATTGATGTAGTTAGAGATGGGAGCACTACACATACCCCAGTATACTATACTGAAGCACAAAGCTCTGAGTACAAAATCCTAAAATGAAAATACCAAAAGCACACCATCTGAAGTAGAACACAATAACAGACTGAAAGATCACAAAGCTGCTTCAGTACTGATGTTGTTGATATAAGCTTGGTACTATGCCCCTCACACCCATGTAATAGAGTTAGTGTCACTCATAGGTTGCAATGCCTCATAAATTAATGCAATACCTGTTACCTGTTTTAAACAAACCTAAATATTACATTAACGTCCAAGGCTGTGTGACCATGGTTTGAGAATAATTAAGTATTAGGAGTTGGGAAGCATAGCTCCCCCAATATATACTGTTAAGCAGATTATAATCTTCTGAGTTGTGTATTCCAGCATGGCTTCATCATTTTCAGGTTATTTTGCTCTTGATATTTTCATCTTCAGGATTTTGGTCTTAGCATTTTGTTATTCAGTGAAGTGTGCTTGGGAGGGTCTATATGACATGGTCGACAGTTCAAATGATCGACAGTTTATTTGGTCGACAGTTCATTTGATCGACAAGCATTTTAGGTGGGGGGCTTCACCCCCCACACCCCCCCTAACTATATATATCAACTCCAGGGTTGCACAACATTGGGGAAGGGGGCAAATCTGCTTGTCGACCAAATGAACTGTCGACCAAATGAGTGTCGATCATATGAACTGTCGACCATGTCACACAGACCCGCTTGGGAATACTGTTTTGCCCTCTGTGGAGAAATGGCAACTATTTAGAATACTGGGACTTACACGGCTGAGTTCTTAGAGTTGATATAAATTCAAGAGCATAGGGATCTTTCCCACTGCAAAAAAAAAAAAACGTTTAAAGAAGAAGAGCTCTGTTCAGTATTCACACATCTTTTGCATTGCTGGTCCTTCTTTTTTTTTTTTTTTGGTCCTTTGGGGCTCCGATAAGCAAGTCTTGAGATTTCAATAAGGAGCTATGAAAATTGTTACTACATTTTATTTACATACCTCTGCATACCATCTGCATCATGTTTGACTTGATCAAGTTGTATTTTGCCTTACACATTTGATGAAAGTTGCATTTGTTTAAGATGTTATTTGACAGATGAGAAAAAATAAAAGTGATCCTTATTTATATGTTTTCAGAATGATCACTCTTTCTCTGAGTTGCAGCAACCTCGAGTGAAAATGTATAAGAGTTGTACGGATGTGAGCCCATATACTTATTTTTGATTTCTCATACATGAATTTCTGATTTGTAAGTAGAACTTCAGTTCTGAAATATACTAGTAACAGATGTTGTAGCAAAAGACACAAGTTATTTTAGTCCACACTTTGTGCATTTGATGTAACACAGTAGACCTTGTTTGCTATTTATTATGTTATAGCTGACATATTGCAAAAGCCATAGAACACCTATAGTTATCCCTAGATTCTGCAGTTAAATGAGCTGCATCACAAATAATTTAAAATAGCAGTAACAGTAAGCAAAAATGTACTCTTGGCTGAGGATATACAGCAAACAGCAGTTTTCATATCCTCAATACTTACTTTTTCTGTGAGTATGTATACATTAGCAAACACACTTTTTACTTAAGTCACATGAAGCCACATGCAATAACACTGCCAGTTAACATTTAAATGGTTTTGCACATTGGTGAGCTCTGTAGTCCTTTTCAGTCTTCCAAGATTACAGTGGCATACCTGATTTGTGGTATGGGCATGCATTCCTCTACGGCCATTTGTAGCCTGAGTGTGATTAGCAGTATGGATACAAGAAGTCTTCTCTGGGAAGGGAGGAGTGAATGGCAGATGCTGAGTAAGACTGTGAAATTCAGGTTTGTGGGAGTGTCTCAGTGGATATTTGTGGCTACTACAAACCAGGGCCTTTAGTAAGTTACATCATGGTCAGCCAGACAAGCATAGAGAATATATCTACTTGAAACATATCATGCTCACACTATTGGAAAAGCAAGACATAAGCAATCTAACAAAAAATGCTATAACCCTAGAGTACTTCTGCAATTCCTGGGTTCTTGCCCCAGTAGAAGTTTACAGTTCATCATGCAGGGCAAATTATGTTGTCACTCTTGGTGGGATCTGCCAGCTTGCCAGTCAGCAGGTAGAGTGAGCAGAAAAATTGTGAAATAGCTGAGAAAGTACAGTTGTGTAAATAAACTCACCATAAAAGTAGGTGTTCAAATGATCATTGTTGCAGAACCTTTAGCTATGTGGGTTATACCTTGCCAAGGACATAACAGCCAATCAGCTTTCAAGGCTTCAGGATGCCTTTCACCCACCTAAACTGTCAACTGAAGCTGAGCTGACTAAAAAGACAGGTTTGAGCACCAAGCCCTTCAGAGCTTTCATGACAAAAAGACAGACAGAGAGAGAGAGAGGCTGATCTTTTAAAGGACAATGCTGGTAACAAAATAAGTAAGTAAGTAAGTAAATAAATAAATAAGAATTTATATCATGGCATAAAAAAAAACAATGAGAATGGAGGGAGGGAGCAACTACTGCAGCAGTAATCATTCAAACTATTCTACTGTTATCATAAATTTACTTACACAACTATACTATGTTGATCGCCTTGATCACTGCTGTAGTAACCTTAGCTATAGGGGTAGATTACTCTAGCTGACTACATTTGGGATGTGAAAGTAGAAGAGTCCAGGAGCCCCTGGACAATGCTCTAGCAAAGCCTAATGTAGACCTAATGAAGGAATCAAACCTATAGTGCTTCGCAGAAGTATGTACTGAGGACCAAGCTGCTGCTAATAGAATATTTTTCAAATCTATCCCTTTTCAAAAAGCCATAGAAGAAGCCAGCCAGTCTCTACATAGAATAGACCTTCCTTGACCCTACCTGGAATAGTTTTGTTGTGGTGAGTTGCCTTAGACAACCATTTGGAAATAGGCTGCTTTAACACAGGTTGTCCCTTCTTCTTATCTTCACAAGAAATGAACAATTGATCTGAATATCTGAAAGATATAGTTCTGTCAAGATAGTACCTGAGTTGTCTGTAGACACCAAACTCATGCAATATCCTTTCTACATGATTTTTAGGTATAGGTTGACACTGGCTGTCCCTTCTTCTTATCTTCACAAGAAATGAACAATTGATCTGAATATCTGAAAGATATGGTTCTTTCAAGATAGTACCTGAGTTGTCTGTAGACACCCAACTTATGCAATATCCTTTCTCCATGATTTTTAAGTTGAGGAAGGAAAACAGGGAGATGGATAGTTTGGCTTAAAGTAAACTCAGATACCGCTTTAGGCAAAAAAGGATTACTTCTCAATGAAAACCAGTCCGTGTGTAAAATGAGATAGGGTTGACTCACCATAAAACCTCACAAATGAGGTACCCTTCTTGCAGAATTCAGAGCAATCATCAAAACTGATTTCCATGTTAAGAAACTTAAAGTCATTTAGTTTAGCTGGTTCAGATAGAGCAACTGTTAGCTTCTTTAACACAAAAATAAGATCTCAGGGAGGGGCTAACAGTTTTCTTGGAGACCTGTTATGCAAAACCCCTTTCAAAAACATTCTGACATGAGAATGCATTGAAAAATGAGTATCCATGGGCAGATATGCTGAAATGGCAGATAAATGAACTTTGGTGGAAGAGTAAGGAAGACCATAGGATAATAACTCACTCAACTATTGTAAAATCATAGAACAACTGGCCCTGAACTGATGCTGGTTATGCGGTTGGCACCAAATAGAAAACCTCCATTTGATAATATATGAATTTCTAGTAACAGCCTTTCTTGTCTCCATTAGTACCTGCTACACATCCTCAGTAAACTGGTGCCTAAAGAGAATTAAAGCCCTAACATCCAGGCAGTCAGCTGAAGCTGATCAGGGTCGGCTGCATCAAACACCCTTAATCTTGTGTGAACAGATCTATTCTGTGGGGAAGCTTGTGGTAATTGCCTCTGGACATTTCCAAAAGAAGGAAGAACCACTGCTGCTTGGGCATGAATGGAGTTACTACAATGATCTTGGGGATTCCTTCTGAATCTTCAGAAGTACCATGGATATCAGTGGAAATGGTGGACAAGCATACAGGAACATTCCTGTCCAAGGAAAAGAAAAGGCATCTGTCTTCCAGGCCTTCTTGCATAGAGTCCTAGAGCAGAATATTGCCAGCTAATTGTTCAGAGAGTAGGAAAATAGGACTACTTGAGGAACTCCCCACAGATGGATCAAATCTTTGGGACCCACTTGATTTAGTTTCCATTTATGAGGCTCTGCCCTTGTTCTGTTCAGTTTGTCTAACACACAGTTTTGTCCTGACAGAATGTAGGATGTATGTAGGGTGAGATTGTGCTGTGAAGCTATACCCCAAGCTAGCATGGCTAGACTCCAAAGGGGGTATGACCATGTTCCTTCTTGCTTGTGAATATGTCAATTGATTACAATATTGCCTGTAGTAACTCAAAGAGGTTCCAGGGACCAAAGATGATTCACAGAGATGAGTGCCTTGATCAGGGCAAGCATCTCTTTTATATTTATGTCCTTGGTGTCCCCCACACCATGCAATTTTATCCCTCCTGAAACTGCTCCCCAAACAAAGTCCAAGGTATCTGTGATGACTGACTGTTTTGAGACAGGAAGGGAGATGGGATATCCAGACTTAAGGACATTTGCAGTCTCTGCCAACTGATTTCCCTTCTGAACCCCCCACCCAGCACTGGGACTTTAAAGGAGAAAGTATATTGCTGCCTGGACCAAAGAAACTTCAGATATCACTGCATCTTTCTCATATGGAGTCATGCCAGAGGTATCATAAGAATCACAGATGCCATGAGAACCAAACTCCTGAGGGATTCCATTGCACCAACCAAAGCCTGAGTGGAAAATGGGTCTATATTATAACATCGAAGTTCGTAAACATCGAATGTTGTAATATCGAACCCTAAACACCGAAATCTGAAAACATTGAACAGTCAGAACAGCTAATTTTTTCCCACGGAAAAAATCGCTATTCCGAAAAACATACACACAACACAAACACACACAAAAAACAGCAATCCACACGCATACACTTAAAATCCTACACCTAAACATAAACTAAACTTTATATACACTACTAGCTATCCACTTACCTTATCCCAACTCTAACTCTAAGGTCCATCACTATCGCACACTCACCTCAACCGCGCCATAACCCTTTCTCACCTAACCCACCCCCTAACCCTAATCTACACACAACCACAAACTTACCTGACCCATGCCCTAACCCTAACTCACTTAACCCTAACCTACACACAATCACACACATATCTGGCTCGCGCCCTAACCCTAACGTCCACACAACCTCACACTTACCTGACCCGCTCCCTAACCCTAACTCACCTAACCTGCCCCTAACCCTAACCTACATATAATCGCACATTTACCTGAACCCTACCCATAACATTCCAACATATTGAACGCTGAAAACAGCGAAGCCACAGAAACAGCCCACCGAATTCTTTCTCTGGGAAAGAATTCGGTGTCTTGCACCTTCGCTGTTTTCAGCGTTTGACATTACTGTTTCGATATTATAACATTCAAACTTTTTAAAATTCGATGTTATAATATAGACCCATGGAAAATCATAGAAATAGCTCTAGCTATACATCCATGTTTTATTCTGTGGAAGAAAAGATCTTTCAACTGATATGTCTAGCTGACATCCCTGGAATATAATCCTGGGTGAAGGAGTCAAAAAGGATTTTTGAATGTTGTCTTGGAATTCCAGCTTGTGTAAGAGATCTCTCACCCAAGTGAAAGATTCCTGACATGTTGATTAAGACCCTGCAAAGATAAGTAAGTTGTCTAAATATGGAAAAATGTGAATACCCCGTAGCCTGCAATGAGCTATAACTGGAGCTAGACACTTTGTGAGCACTCTTGGTGCAGTGGATAGTCCAAATGGCAAGTTAGAGAACTGATAATGTGATCCAGGCAGACAAACCCTTAAGAAAAGCCTGACGTATCTAAGAATAGGGAGGTGATGATAAGCATCTTTTAAATCTAGTGTTAACAGGAAGCTTGAATGAGGAACATGAGGCAACAGGTTGTGAAGTGACAGCATTTTGGACTTGGGCACTTATCATAAACAGGTTTAGAAAAGAAAAGTCCAGAACTAGTCTCTAAGCATTTTCTTTGTTCGACAGTAAAAACATCCTTACATAAAAACTTTTTCCCACCTGGGACGGAGAAATTGGTTCTGCCAATTCCTGGGATGGCATGTGACGAATGTCAGGTGGAAATAAATTATTCTGGTCTTGTGGATGAGAGATTACCCCTGGAAAGGAGGACTCTTCTCCCACTGCCATCTGTAACCTTGCTAAATGATCTTTAGAACCCATTTGTCTGAAACTATCTGTTGCCAAAGTGAAAAGTGGAAACTCAGACTTTCTGGAAGGGAAAAGGGGCTGCCAGGGTGGGGGTGGGGGGAAGGATCAAGGTCCCTTAACTTAGTCATTCTGACCTGTTGGACTGTTGTTCCTTTTTGGGACCCTCTTGTCATTTCTTAAATGTCTGTTTACCTGCATTTTGTTGAGACTGTTTCTTTTGCTTTTTGGCAAGACTGGATGAGGGGTTAAGGGAATCTCTTAGAAAACTTCGAAAAGAAGGGCTGAAATATTAGAGACTCTCTGTATCAACTTAATCCTATCATCATATTTTTTGATCACCTCTGCAGCAGATATGCCCAAAGCTAAATTTCTATCCAAAGGAGAATTTAGAATCTTATTTTTAATATCATCTGGAAGGTTCTGAGAACACAACCAGGGAAAACTCCCTAAAACGGTACTGGTGTCCATAACCTTGGAAGTAGTATCCAGTGAGTCATACTCTCACTGCAAATAATGAGTAGTGTCTTGTACAGCAGAAGAAACTAAATTATTTAATGCAGATTTTTCCCTCACATCCAGAAACTGCAGACAAATCATTCCTCATACTTTCACAATTAGTCAGAACAAACTTTAGCATATGAGCTTGACAAATCAAAATTCTGAAAATCAAAGTTGCAGAAGCATGCACTCTTTTTCTGTACATATCAGTAATATTTCATCCTTCTCAGAAGTACTAGGACTGGAATTAACTAAATGTTTAGCAGCATTAGGTTTAATTACAGTGGTAGCTGCTAGAGCAGGTTTGGGGACAATGTGTAAAAACTTAAAAAGCTGAGGAACTTTATACATCCTATTTGCTTTTTTAGGGATAGCTGTCTGACTATCAGGAAAATTGCAGGCAGTAGCACAGACATCCTTCAAAGGTAACAGAATTGAAGGAATAGGTAAAGATTCTAGAAATTCTTTCTATAACAGCTCATAGTATTTTCTATGGAACTGAGAAACCTCAGTGTTCTTCCACTGAAAACACTGACACATTCTGGAAATAGACTCAGGGAAAGAGAAACCCCACAGGGAGAATTCAAAACTGAACTCTTGTCTGAGTCAGAATCAGAAATCTGTGGATAAATTCCTGTTATTTTCCTGACCGCATTCAGAATCTTGAATCTCTTCAGGAAAAATGGCATCCCTCTTTCTTTACCAGAAGCTTGTTTAGTTTATTAGAAAGTTCAGCAGCCTGAATTAAACCATGAGCCAGACCCAGTAACTTATTCCTGTCCAAATAAACCTGAGGAGGAGTAGATACATGTTTCATTTTCTGTTTCTTTTTGACAGGAAAAATGGGGCAACAGTGTTATTAATGGCAGCAGCAATTTTCCCAGGGATGGCCACAACATTCTGACAAACAGGGAAATCTTCCCTGTTCCCTTTCCCAACATTGAGGGGACCCCAACAGCTGCAGAGGATGTGGCTAATCCCCAATCCACAGTGGCTGTAGGTGTTACATTAGAGGAATCCAGGGTAAAAGAAGAGTGGACTGAGTTGCAACTAATGGCCACAGCAGAGTCACCCACCAGTGGGTGAGGCAAAGTGCTAGCCTGCTGTAGTGTTTGCTTAACTTTTTCTATTTGTAGCTGGAAGAAGGATTGACAGTGGGACTGACAATTTGTTCCATGCCTCTTTCCCAGGAAAAACAAGTAGCAAAAGCTGGTAAAAATTTAGAAAAACACAGTAAAAAATAATTTAAAACATCTAGTCAACCCCAAAAGTAAAACAAATTTTCCACAGAAAAATGGTTCTTAAATATTTTAAACAACTTTTAAAATGACAAGATAAAAGCACATTCCCTTTAACAGTGCAATGCAGTCTCATAACTGTCCATTAAAACACAAACTCCTAGCTTTAATATAACTTTCCTGAACAAGAAAGTATTATAAAACAAAACAATTTTTTATATGGAAGTTTTTTTTCCCCCAGAGGGGACTTATATGCCTAGCAAACGAGAAGCCCAAGCCAAATGTCGATCCTTGAATGCCTCAGAGGACAGTACTCTTCTGCAGTTGGAAAGCTCTGAATGGCTTGGCACCCAAGCATGTCTTTTTAGTCAGCTCAGCTCTAGATGACTGACATTTTTGGCACATGGAAGGTATATTGGCATTTTAGAAGCTGGCGACTGTTATATCCTTGGCAGGATATAAACCATATAGCTCAATATGATGAACATATGAATACAACATGAAAGAAAAATGATCCTGGTGAATACCATGCATTTTAGATTCCAAACCATAAGATAATTCAAGAAAATAATGCCAGTTGGCTTAAATGGCAGTAACTGTCCAAATGCATAAGAACAATAATTTCATAAAAAAAGAAAGAAAAAAAACACTACATTTTCAGTGCTAAAATTAGAGCAGTACCAGATCTGAAATTGCATCTGCAGAACTTGAACTCAGTGTCTATGCTGCAGTACCCATTGCTCCTAGTCTCAGTTTAAAGTCATATTAATATCAGGCTTAGAATTTTTCATTTAGTAAGAGTGTGTCTCATACTTAGCCTGCCATTACTCTAGTTATTTTTTTTATAAATGTGTAGTTTTTTTTTTTTTTTTTTTTAATTCTGGAATGCAAATGGTACTTTTGCCAAAAGGCTACTGGATAAGACATCTGTTAATTTGGCACTGACAAATACTACATATGCAGCTTATCAGTGGATTCTCACCACACCTCTCAACCTGGAAACATCAAAAATCTGGACAAAGGCCCATGAAAAGTAGGTACAACTGGCCAAAAATTGGGAAACTGATTAACATAAAAATTTGCATACATAATACCGTAACTCTGCCCACTACAGTAGAATTGTGGGATACCATCAAGAAGATTGAAGATTGAAGTCACTTGTTGGCTGTTGGTGAAGCACCCTCCAAGAGGAAAAAACGCTGAGAGAAGAAGGGAGCCATTTTTGAGATTTTAAATATTTTTTTCTCTGTTTATTTGCTAAGTTTTTCTGCATAGCTGCCTAGCTTGAGCATTTTCTGGCTTGTTAAACTTGATTTCTGTATTAGTAGCTGTATTTAGAGCACAACCAAAAGCTGTTTGCTAAATTTCCTGTTTGCACTTAATTTTAAATCGTTTTTTTCTTAAAACTTGCATATTTTCTGTCCTTGACCTAGCACTCTTGTGTGGGGTCATTTACTGCACTGTTATAACTTGATATTACTTGTGAACCTCTGCTATCTCTGTAAAAAACAAAAACAAAAAAAATCTTGCTTTTTCCCACTTTTCTGAGAGTTAAAAAAGTTCAGTTACAGGCTTGCTGTTCATGAACTGTTTGAAAGTTTCTGTGAGGCCATTTTTGCTTGGGCTGAAGGAGGGTCTCTCTGTTGATCAGTGGCAGTGACTAACATTGAGCAGCTTCCCTGCCCCCCGTAGAGGTGGTTACTTACTTGAAACTGTAGTTTTATTGGCCACTAGGGGTCATTTCCATAACTCCTTCATCTTCCTCTCTTAAAACCTAGTTGCCTCGTGGTTTGGGTGTCTTTTCAGGCTTGTTGGCTGTTGGTGAAGCACCCTCCAAGAGGAAAAAACGCTGAGAGAAGAAGGGAACCACTTTTGAGATTTTAAGTATTTTTTCTCTGTTTATTTGTTAAGTTTTTCTGCATAGCTGCCTAGCTTGAGCATTTTCTGGCTTGTTAAACTTGATTTCTGTATTAGTAGCTGTATTTAGAGCACAACCAAAAGCTGTTTGCTGAATTTCCTGTTTGCACTTAATTTTAAATCGTTTTTTTCTTAAAACTTGCATATTTTCTGTCCTTGACCGAGCACTCTTGTGTGGGGTCATTTACTGCACTGTTATAACTTGATATTACTTGTGAACCTCTGCTATCTCTGTAAAAAACAAAACAAAAAAAAAATCTTGCTTTTTCCCACTTTTCTGAGAGTTAAAAAGTTCAGTTACAGGCTTGCTGTTCCTGAACTGTTTGAAAGTTTCTGTGAGGCCATTTTTGCTTGGGCTGAAGGAGGGTCTCTCTGTTGATCAGTGGCAGTGACTGACATTGAGCAGCTTCCCTGCCCCCCGTAGAGGTGGTTACTGACTTGAAACTGTAGTTTTATTGGCCACTAGGGGTCATTTCCATAACTCCTTCATCTTCCTCTCTTAAAACCTAGTTGCCTCGTGGTTTGGGCGTCTTTTCAGGCTTGTTGGCTGTTGGTGAAGCACCCTCCAAGAGGAAAAAACGCTGAGAGAGGAAGGGAGCCACTTTTGAGATTTTAAGTATTTTTCTCTGTTTATTTGCTAAGTTTTTCTGCATAGCTGCCTAGCTTGAGCATTTTCTGGCTTGTTAAACTTGATTTCTGTATTAGTAGCTGTATTTAGAGCACAACCAAAAGCTGTTTGCTGAATTTCCTGTTTGCACTTAATTTTAAATCGTTGTTTTCTTAAAACTTGCATATTTTCTGTCCTTGACCTAGCACTCTTGTGTGGGGTCATTTACTGCACTGTTATAACTTGATATTACTTGTGAACCTCTGCTATCTCTGTAAAAACAAAAACAAAAAAAATCTTGCTTTTTCCCACTTTTCTGAGAGTTAAAAAGTTCAGTTACAGGCTTGCTGTTCCTGAACTGTTTGAAAGTTTCTGTGAGGCCATTTTGCTTGGGCTGAAGGAGGGTCTCTCTGTTGATCAGTGGCAGTGACTGACATTGAGCAGCTTCCCTGCCCCGTAGAGGTGGTTACTGACTTGAAACTGTAGTTTTATTGGCCACTAGGGGTCATTTCCATAACTCCTTCATCTTCCTCTCTTAAAACCTAGTTGCCTCGTGGTTTGGGCGTCTTTTCAGGCTTGTTGGCTGTTGGTGAAGCACCCTCCAAGAGGAAAAACGCTGAGAGAAGAAGGGAGCCACTTTTGAGATTTCAAGTATTTTTTCTCTGTTTATTTGCTAAGTTTTTCTGCATAGCTGCCTAGCTTGAGCATTTTCTGGCTTGTTAAACTTGATTTCTGTATTAGTAGCTGTATTTAGAGCACAACCAAAAGCTGTTTGCTGAATTTCCTGTTTGCACTTAATTTTAAATCGTTGTTTTCTTAAAACTTGCATATTTTCTGTCCTTGACCTAGCACTCTTGTGTGGGGTCATTTGCTGCACTGTTATAACTTGATATTACTTGTGAACCTCTGCTATCTCTGTAAAAACAAAAACAAAAAAATCTTGCTTTTTCCCACTGTTCTGAGAGTTAAAAAAGAGCAGTTACAGGCTAGCTGTTCCTGAACTGTTTGAAAGTTTCTGTGAGGCCATTTTTGCTTGGGCTGAAGGAGGGTCTCTCTGTTGATCAGTGGCAGTGACTGACATTGAGCAGCTTCCCTGCCCCCCGTAGAGGTGGTTACTGACTTGAAACTGTAGTTTTATTGGCCACTAGGGGTCATTTCCATAACTCCTTCATCTTCCTCTCTTAAAACCTAGTTGCCTCGTGGTTTGGGCGTCTTTTCAGGCTTGTTGGCTGTTGGTGAAGCACCCTCCAAGAGGATAAACGCTGAGAGAAGAAGGAGCCACTTTTGAGATTTTAAGTATTTTTCTCTGTTTATTTGCTAAGTTTTTCTGCATAGCTGCCTAGCTTGAGCATTTTCTGGCTTGTTAAACTTGATTTCTGTATTAGTAGCTGTATTTAGAGCACAACCAAAAGCTGTTTGCTGAATTTCCTGTTTGCACTTAATTTTAAATCGTTGTTTTCTTAAAACTTGCATATTTTCTGTCCTTGACCTAGCACTCTTGTGTGGGGTCATTTACTGCACTGTTATAACTTGATATTACTTGTGAACCTCTGCTATCTCTGTAAAAAACAAAAACAAAAAAAATCTTGCTTTTTTCCCCCTTTTCTGAGAGTTCAAAACGCTCAGTTACACGCCTGCTCTTCCTGACCCGTTTGAAAGTTTCTGTGAGGGCATTTTGCTTGGGCTGAAGGAGGGTCTCTGTTGATCAGTGGCAGTGACTAACATTGAGCAGCTTCCCTGCCCCTGTAGAGGTGGTTACTGACTTGAAACTGTAGTTTTATTGGCCACTAGGGGTCATTTCCATAACTCCTTCATCTTCCTCTCTTAAAACCTAGTTGCCTCGTGGTTTGGGCGTCTTTATAGGCTTGTTGGCTGTTGGTGAAGCACCCTCCAAGAGGAAAAAACGCTGAGAGAAGAAGGGAGCCACTTTTGAGATTTTAAGTATTTTTTCTCTGTTTATTTGCTAAGTTTTTCTGCATAGCTGCCTAGCTTGAGCATTTTCTGGCTTGTTAAACTTGATTTCTGTATTAGTAGCTGTATTTAGAGCACAACCAAAAGCTGTTTGCTAAATTTCGTGTTTGCACTTAATTTTAAATCGTTTTTTTCTTAAAACTTGCATATTTTCTGTCCTTGACCTAGCACTCTTGTGTGGGGTCATTTACTGCACTGTTATAACTTGATATTACTTGTGAACCTCTGCTATCTCTGTAAAAACAAAACAAAAAAAAAAAATCTTGCTTTTTTCCCACTTTTCTGAGAGTTAAAAAAGTTCAGTTACAGGCTTGCTGTTCCTGAACTGTTTAAAAGTTTCTGTGAGGCCATTTTTGCTTGGGCTGAAGGAGGGTCTCTCTGTTGATCAGTGGCAGTGACTAACATTGAGCAGCTTCCCTGCCCCGTAGAGGTGGTTACTGACTTGAAACTGTAGTTTTATTGGCCACTAGGGGTCATTTCCATAACTCCTTCATCTTCCTCTCTTAAAACCTAGTTGCCTTGTGGTTTGGGCATCTTTTCAGGCTTGTTGGCTGTTGGTGAAGCACCCTCCAAGAGGAAAAAACGCTGAGAGAAGAAGGGAGCCACTTTTGAGATTTTAAGTATTTTTTCTCTGTTTATTTGCTAAGTTTTTCTGCATAGCTGCCTAGCTTGAGCATTTTCTGGCTTGTTAAACTTGATTTCTGTATTAGTAGCTGTATTTAGAGCACAACCAAAAGCTGTTTGCTAAATTTCCTGTTTGCACTTAATTTTAAATCGTTTTTTCTTAAAACTTGCATTTTTCTGTCCTTGACCTAGCACTCTTGTGTGGGGTCATTTACTGCACTGTTATAACTTGATATTACTTGTGAACCTCTGCTATCTCTGTAAAAAACAAAAACAAAAAAAATCTTGCTTTTTCCCACTTTTCTGAGAGTTAAAAAAGTTCAGTTACAGGCTTGCTGTTCCTGAACTGTTTGAAAGTTTCTGTGAGGCCATTTTTGCTTGGGCTGAAGGAGGGTCTCTCTGTTGATCAGTGGCAGTGACTAACATTGAGCAGCTTCCTGCCCCCATAGAGGTGGTTACTGACTTGAAACTGTAGTTTTATTGTCCCTTTTGGGTCTATTCCTGCTTCTTTCCAGCCCCTGCTATCAAGCACGCTTTAACGTGCTTTAGCGCGATTTAGCATGGAGTTGCCACTAGAGCAGCATCGGGCGCCCGGTTAAACAAGGTTAAACTCTTTCTGGCTCCAGAAAGTCTGTTCTTCAATTTTTCCCTTAGAACTGCTCTGTTAGGAACCTAAACAGTTTACACCTACACTAAAAAGTGCAGCACTTGTTCCAAATAGCTTTTTCTTCTAAAAAAAACTCAGCACTTGTCTTATAAGCATATCCCTTGTCTTATAAGCATTCTCTTTGCAGGTCAAGCACTCCTATATTATACAAATCTCTCACTATCAAAACCCCCCAGGAGTGCCCACTTCCCTGCTAAGCCCACTACTTTTCTGACTCATACCAACTCATAATTCTTTCTAGCATGTCGAAGGGTCAGATGCTGGCGTCCTCTCCTGCCCAGTTGGTGAATCTGGGAATTCTGAGACAATGTTACAATTGCCTCATGTACACGGACAACCCTCTCCTCCTCCCACGTAACACTAACACTTGTGAGAGATGCAGCTATTTAGCCAGACTGGAGGCTGAGCTCTCTCAACTCAGGACTGGCAAGACCAGGCAGGAGGAGAAGGCAACTACACACACCACAATATCAGTCTCACATAACTCAACCACACCACTGAATCAAACACATAAACACACTAAGACATACTCGGAGGCTCTGAGTAAAATTTACCTAAACAGCAGAGGCCTCCAAAGCAGACACCCAAGCAACTGCAAACTCAATACACCACACAAACAACACATAAACAACAAAATCAGTGTGCAAAGCAGTCACTGCCCTTAAGGCCAAATACAACACCAAACATACTTGTCATAGGTGACTCCATAGTCAGACACACTGACATCCCGCTCACCAGACTGAGTAAGGAGAAGGTCACAGTAAGCTGCCTGTAGGGCGCTAGAATCCGCCACATAACGCAAGCACTCAGGTCTCTCAACAGCAGGTACAAGTACGACTCAGTCATTGTCCACGCTGGTGTCAACGACCTGAGACGTACCTCCTTGGACTACATGAAAAGAGACATTGAGGAGCTCTCTGATTATGTAGCCCAGGCAGGTATGACCCTGACCTTGAGCAGTATCCTGCCTTCACCTAGAATGATGCCACAATACAGTGATAAGATGATCAGCTTTAATAATTGGCTTAAATTCTGGTGTCATTCAAAGGGGATCCAATGTCTGTCTGCCTGGGATGACATGCTGGACAAGCCACGCTGCCATGAGGACGGCTTGCACCTGTCACCCCTAGGCTTCGGATATTGGCAAAGGCTCTTGCCACCCCGTAGTGCCTTTTAGGCAAGGCTCAAATTCTAAACCTACCACCCTAGAACACAAAAAGTAAAAACTAAGGGTAATGCTGCTCAATGCCAGAAGTCTCAATCTCAAGATGCACACACTCGAGGCCCTTCTCAGTATGGAGAACATCGATGTCCGTGCTGTGACAGAAACCTGGTTCAAGGCTCCTGAGAGCACCCCAGCACTATCAGGTTTCACCTCATATCATGCGTTCCGGCCCCAAAATCCGGACAACACCAAGAAAGGAGGGGGGTGTCCATATTCATAAAGGACACCCACACCTCAAGGTTGGTGGCAACGCACGATGCATCGGAGACCATCCAGGTGCAATTAACCATAGGCAAGACTGCTCTGCAATTTGTAGCATGTTACAGGCCACCCTCTCAAACTCAGGAACCTCACATGGCCTTCCTGAAAACATTGGCGGCGATAAGTGTATCTCCAAACACCATCATACTGGGTGACTTCAACTACCCTAATATAGACTGGGAACACTACTCAAGCCCAAACACTCTAGCCCAAAGGTTCCTGGAGTTCATAAACTCAAATGCCATGGAACAACTAGTCACCATCCCCACAAGAGGAGAAAACATACTTGATCTCATCATCACGAACATGGGATCACAATGTTCAACACCGGAAGTATACCCCTCACTGGTGAGATCAGATCATAAACTAATCTCGCTGGAGGTCCTCATCCCGCCCCCACCTGAAATAAAAAAGACCACAGTGAAAAACTTCTCAAAAGCCGACTTCACACTTCTAAAAACTAGTGTGGTCTCCTTTAAGGCCCCTGAGCCAGTGGTAAACATTACTCAAACCGCTGAATCACTTACAAATGCCTACTCTTGAGCTCCTCCCTTACCAAAGGCAAGCGTCCAGTCTGGTGGACCCCAGCCATAAACAAGCTCTACAACAAAAGGAGGAAGCTACTACAAGATAGAGCAAAATCCTGGAAAGGTAAGACACCTTTGGTCATTATAAGTAAAAACTAAGAGCTCTCATAAAATCATCCAAGGCAAATTTTGAGAGAAAAATCGCCAAGGACTCAAAAGACAATCATAAGGCCTTCTTTAGCTATGTTAGAAACCTAGGAGGAAACTCCCAGATATGCTCAGAATTAGTTCAAAATGATGTGAAGATTACTGAACCTACACACATTGCCAACATACTGGCTGACAGGTTCAGTGCAAACTCCCCCTCCCCGCTAAAAGGAGAGATATGTATACCAGAGGATTGTAGCCCCCCAAACATCTCCAACGCCCAGGTGAGAACTGCTCTCTCCAAAGCAAAAAACACAGCATCCATGGGACCGGCTGTGTGCTCCACGAACTCAATGAGGAATTAAACTCGCAGTTAGGACAGCTGTTTAATCTTAGCCTCACCTCAGGATACGTATCCAAGGAGTGGCGCACGGCAACTGTGGTCCCACTTCACAAGGGCGGTGCCTCCACTGACCCTGGAAATTACCGTCCCATTAGCTTGACAAGCCTTATCTGCAAAGCCATGGAGAGGATCATAATGGAACTCATAAATAAAGACATAGGGAACTTGCAGACTTTGGATCCAACCCAGTTTGGCTTTGTCAAAGGCAGATCATGCCTTTTAAACTTGGTTGACTTTTTCGAGACAGTCACCAAGGCCATTGATGAGGGAAAGGCAGTCCATACAGCCTACCTTGACCTAGCAAAGGCCTTCGACACAATACCCCACTCAGGTATCATCAAAAAACTCATCAGCTTGAATGTAAACCCATACATCACAAGATGGGTTGCAAACTGGCTAAGTGACAGAACCCACAGGGTCAGAGTTGCTGAAGCCATGTCAGACTCAAAGCCTGTCACAAGTGGTGTCCCACAGGGCTCAGTCCTGGGTCCACTCTTGTTCGGCATCTACTTTTCTGAAGTACAAGCAACGCAGGAGGGTTATGGCTGACAAAGTTTGCAGATGACTGCAAACGGCGCCATATTCGAAAACACATCTGACACAGATATCCTTCAGAAGGGCCTCACAGAAACGGATAACTGGTGCCAGAGCCATGGCCTAAAGTTAAATGCCAAGAAATGCATAGTCATACCCTTCGGGAAAAACAAGGTTACCCCTAGCTACCATATAGGTGGCAATCCACTGAGCACAGAAGAAGTCATTAGGGATCTGGGGACCCAGGTTGACAGTAGCCTTCGTTTGACACTCATGTTGCTAAATTAGTTAGGAAAACCTTCTACATTGCCCACCTGATCATGAAGGGATTCACATCTAGATCAAGGGAGGTCATCGTCCCCCTGTACTCATCACTCATTAGACCTATGATTGAGTACAATGCCCCATTCGGAATGTATCTGACACGACACCTGCAGCAGCTGGAAAGGCCCCAAAAGTTCCTCACCAAAAGGATAAAGGGTCTCAAAATATGTCTTATGCTGCCCGACTGAAAGAACTCCAGCTCTATTCAGTCTCATACCGCTTGCTCAGAGGTGACCTGTGCCTGACACATAAGGCCATGTCAAACCCTGATTTGATGAATATGCTTCACCTCAAAAAATCTAGATCCCTCAGAACCACAAGGGCGGGAGACTTAAACCTTGACACGGTTATTAATAGAACGTGCTGGAGGGACAGATTCATCACCCAGAGACTCCCTATGCTGTGGAACAAAATCCCGGTACATGTGAGGCAGAGCACCTCGCTGGCCTTGTTCAAGAGGAATCTTGACCAATGGATGGGAGATCGCAGATATACCCCAGGGATTACTTCAGTGTCACTGCTTGACAGAGGCACAGCAAAATAATAGGCATAGTTTTATTCAAACTAAAGGGGTGGCGAAAGCCAAATAACTATGGGCTAGGCTTATAAATGCCCTTGGGCAGATAGCCTAGTATGAACCTATGAACCTATGAACCTATGAACTAAATAATAATAAATGGCAGGCATTTGAATTTCAGACTCAATATCCCTCACAAAATACATAATATTGCAAAACCTATGATTCTAGCCGCTACCTGAGTTTACAGAAGCAATATTTAAAATCTGTCCTTATTTCTGGGCCTTTGTCCTACCACGATTTTTGGCTTTGTCCAGATTTCTTTTTCTGAGAGATTGAGAGGTATGGTCTGTTCCCGGTTGCTGACTAACACATGTACACACACACACACACACACACACACACACACACACACACACACACACACACACACACACACACACACACACACTCTTTCCTTCTTTCTCCCTTTTCTCTCCAGTGTGCACTGTAATTTAATCTGACTAGCTTGGCTTTGCAATTCCTGGCTGCTTGTCTGTGATTCTGAAGGTGACTGATGGCAGCGACCCATCTCCCAGCAAGACAACACAAAACAAATCTCTTTCACATTTGCTCTCAGGTTCTTAATAGGCCACCTGCACTGCTAAGATCTACGATCCATTTTGGAAACAGAGCAAAAGCTAAATTACTGGGGTGGCCAGCTGCTAATTTTGTTGCAACAGTGTGTATCTGCTATTTTAGTCTGCCTGAGTAAAAGTATGTTTTATGCAGTAGATCCAGTCAGTATACAAATGTAACAGATAAAGAGAATCAAGAGTCAGTACTGCAACTATGCCAACAACTGAAAACCTACAAATTGTGCATTATACAGCTATTCATTCAAAACACCTGTATAATCAGGACCAGCATATATTCATTTTTAAAGTCTTACAATATGAAAAAATTGTGGAGCTCCAGCTCACTAATCTAATACTTAAAAGTTGAAACAGAGAAGTCAAGATGAAATCAATGGAGATCACAAAAAACAAATTTGCTTTGCTCTGGTACTGTATCAATATCTGCATTGTTTCCCCAGGAACTCTACTTGAGTTCAATAACCCTACCTTAAACGCTCTGCTATGCTGTGGTGTATACTTCAAGGTCCATAATGCTTGGACAAGGTCATCCAGCTGTTCAGTGACCTCTGTCTTTTCCTCATCATCTTTTTCATTGCCCAGGCCGTTACATGTTCCTGAAAAATGGATAAACCTTAAATCAAACCCTTCCACTAATTTCCCATTTGTACTACAGCCACCCCGATTGAAGTGCAAGGGCTGCTGCCTGTAATTCTGTGATTCGTTTGAACAGCTCACTTCTGTTTGGGAGACCTGAGACATACGGAAGAGTGCTTTTTTTTTTTTTTTAAGTTAATTTGCGAAAACATACTTTTCCTTCCAGTAATGCAGTCACAAGTTTTGCACTTTATGTAGTAAAGTAACAAACACCTCAGGGCTCGGCAGTTGCTCTAATTAATTTAAGACAAAAAATTGCTTCCAGTGCCCTCCACCACTCTTTTCATTCAGTTTATTCTGAGACCTGACTGCTGCAATGGCAGCCATGTTACCTTTGGACAAACTTAAACAGAGGGATTACACACCCCCTTGAGCCCTAGCTGAATTCCGACAGGCTGTCAGTCTGCCTCACAAAGCTGACATTATCACACACGGCCTGCATGTGTTGCTGTAGCAGGAAATTCTTCCAAAAAAAATTTTGAAAATACAGCCGGAAAATTTGGGAATTAAAGGGGCAGCTGGAGAATTAATGGCACCCCAATATTTTTCCCTCAAAACCGGTATTTTCCAAGGAAGTCGGTACGGTTGAGAGGTCTGACTCTCACAGCTGCATAAATCTATGATGCAACTATCTCCCACGTCTATTTGAGTTCCTCCTATTTCTTTAAAAATAAATCTGCAAAACCTGTCATAAGAAGACCTAAATAACTAAATACACTATCCTTCACTGCAACCATAATTTTTTGTTAATGATTGTACATTGATTTATATATTTAAAAGCAGATATTTTATCTGACATATATGCACCCAATGGTAATTCATACTTCAATTTGCCTTCCTAATTATTTTTCTTATTTGCACTACAGTGTCTTTACACAATAATGTATTCCTCTCTCTGAGATCCCTCCTCATGTTAACCCAATATCTCTTCACAACTGATGTTGTTAATAACAGATCCCTCCAAAACTGGAGCATATCCATCTATAGCAGTAAACAGGTTTCATGTTTTCCAGTCATTCTATTAACTATTTTGTTATTTGGAGCTTAACATTAGATTTAAAATTGAAAAAAATCCATTAAATGTTTGGTCACCATTTGTATTAGGTGTAGTGGTATAACCTGAACTTGAAAAATGGGGAAATGGGATTGAAAATGAGGTAGTGCTCAGGAAGGAAGAGGAGAGTTTGGTAAATAACAAGACAATGGGCTCATTCAATCAAGCTCTAGATAGGAACAGACATGTCTTGAAAACCTGGTCTATAGTTGTTTTTTTTGAAAACGACTTTATGAAAACGTCATAGCCATAATGCATAATCAGACAAGATAATATAATCCAAAAGAGTGTGTAATTGTGAACAACATATATCACCACACTTGTAGCAGCTATTGTTAGAGACCCAATTAAGTTACCCAAGGAAAAAATCATATAAGATGTTCTCAACAAAATAAAAATATGTTGCAATAATCTTGTCTTTTACATATTTATGCTTTCAAAATAAAGACAACTATCTACAACTGTAATCAATTTACTGAGTTGTGATATAAATCAGGTAATCGTCTAATGCTTAAAATTACAGACACAAGGATGCAAATAATCAATCCATGTCAAAACTTGGCTTTATTTCTCAGTAATGTTAGCTGTGTATTAACCTTAATATTTAACCCCGCCCATTATCTTAAGTGGGAAGGTTTACACATTTCTCATTTTACATCAAATGCCAGCCACCTTGGCATATGATCATAACATAAAAAATGAAGTTCAACAAGATCTCTAACTACTGCCACCTGGCTAATCTCTATGAATCTTATCCTAAACCCAAATAAACTTAAAACCATGCTCATTGGAACCCATGAAGAGATTGTTCCTTCTGTCTAGACCATTCTTGACGTACATCATGATCTTCTAGAGACCATTACATCCTTTAAATATTTAGGCCTTTGTTTGGACCCAGTACTAAATTTCTAACAAAATCCAAAAGCCCTTTTTTAGGCCTGAAACATAACTTATGTCTTACCCTAAAAAGTAGAGTAGCCATTCTTCTCATTCCTTCTTCTCAAAAAAAAATATATGCACTGCTCCAAGTTTCTGAAATCCCAGACTTTGTCACTTCCTTAAAATTTAGAGCTTCCTTTTATCCTATGAATCACCAAATCTTTAGGTAATAATGACACAAAAGGAAAAAATCATAGTTGCAATGACTGTTCAAATGTTGTTGATACCATCAGATAGAAAAATGCTGCTACCAAATAGGTTGAAAAGCTCAGGAGACCATAACCGCCTTTTTTGCAAAGAAGAAAGAAAAATGCACTTTTACAGCTTCAGGGGGTGGAACTCCTAAAAAAAGGCCATGATAAATTCTTTAAATCTTTCCAGATATTTAGTGATATATATAACTGTGGCAAATGCCAACAAGAGAGTACATATTTGGGTAAATAAAATCATCTTGATGGCATTAGCTTTAGCTAGAAAGGAATAAAGAATGTATGTCCTCACCATAACTTTCCATCTGTGCTGTCCATTTTCATTCTTCCTCAACAATTGGGTTTGGATACAATCCTCAGATCCAACTTGGCGTTACTAAAGCTTGTGGCCACCAAAAAACTCTTGAGCTCCTCCCTTACCCATAATGCACCAACCCTAACACTCCTCAGATCAAGTTTACTGTTATGTATCAACAAATATATATATATATATATATATTTATTATATTTATATATATATATATATATATATATATATATATATATATATATATACACACACACACACACACACACACACACACACACACACACACACACACACACACACACACACACACACCCCTGTTAAAATGCCAGGGTTTTGTGATTATAAAAAAAGAGACTAAAATAAATCATTTCAAAACTTTTCCCACCTTTAATATAACCTGTACAATTCAATTGAAAAGCATGCAAATCTGTTGAGTACATAACTTCTTTATCTGATGTTGTCAATCTTCATTCCTCAACAATTGGGAGAGAGCCCCCAGCTACCTAAATTCCCGGGTGGACTCTAAAGTTGGATGTTCCTGAGCACAGTCGAGCCAAAGGCTTTTCTTCCCCAAGAAACCAGATCCAATTTGTAATGAGTGATAAAAGTATGTGGATTGGTCCAGGTTGCAGCTGCGCATGTATCATCCATAGAAGCTTTACAAAGAAACATTGTGGAAATTGCCATAGACCTAGTTGAATGTGCTCTTACAGGTTTTGGTAAGGTTAGGCCCAGCTTGTTGTAAATAAACATTATGCAATCCATCAGCCATTTGGATAAAGTGACCTTTGCAACTGGTTTGCCCAATTCTGAGTTTGCAAAGGATACAAATAATTAGTCTGTCTTTCTGATTTCTTTTGCTCTATGTAAGTAAAAAGGTAATTGTGAACATCAAATAAATGTAACATATATTCACCTTTGTTTGAAAATTTGGAAGGCTTGGTATGTACTGTCACTCTAACCTTATGAAAAATTAAGTAAAGAGGTTTAGATGATAAAGCTTGAAGCTCTGAGATTCTTCTAGCAGAAGTAATGGCGACTAGAAAAATAGTTTTCTAGGTCAAGAATTTAAGTTCACTTTCAGCTGCTGGTTTGAAGGGGGATTGAATTAAAGTTTGTAGTATCAAATTTATGTCCCATGGTGGAGAAGGCTCTTTATGTGGTGGTCTGGGTAGGAGGGTGCCTTTTAAAAAGGCTTTACAATGTTTAGATGAAGCCAAGGAGGAATGTTCAAATCCAGTGTGAAAATTAGAAACTGTTGCTAACTGGACTTTGACTGTTGAGGAGCTAGCTCCCTCATTAAACATTGTTGCCAAAAATTCTAGGACACCTTGTACAGAAGCTGAAAAGGGGTCAATGTGACTTCCCTGTGCCCAAAAAGCAAATCTATTCCATTTGCTGCTGCAAAGTTTTCTTTTGGAAGGCTTATGTGAAGATAGAAGTATATAGTGAATAGGGGAAGAGAGCATTAGTTGTCTGGCTATTAAGGAAATTGGAGAAACCATGCTGTTAGCTTGAGGTTTGAAACATCTGGATGCATCATGCTTGTTGGGTGAGACAGGAGGTCTGGAACTGAATCCAGAATACAAGGAGGGTACAGTAGATGAGGCCAAAGGAAGGGGATGAGGATAACCTTGGTCTTCAACCGGGCAGCTTTCTGTTGAAATTTGGGAATTAGGCGAATGGGTGGATATGCATAGAGAAGACAATCATGGAGTACAGCATCTCTCAGTGATTCCCCCTGTGGGGAGATGAGGGCAAAGAAGCTGCTGCACTTGTTGTTTAGGGAAGAAGAAAAATATAGCAGCAAGACTAGCCCCATTGACTGAAAATTGTATCTGTCACTGTCTTGTTAAGAGACCACTTGTGAGGTAGCAAAATCAACCTGCTCAGTTTGTCTGCTATCACATTGGACTTCCCTGGAATGTACATTGCTACTAGAAAGCAGTGGAAGTGATCACCTATTGCCAAACCCTGAGGGCTTGTTGACATAATGGGTAAGACCTGGTTCCCCCTTGTTTGTTGATGTACCAAACTAATGACATGCCCGTTTGAATCACAATTTTCCCAAAAGGGAGAGAGTCTTGAAATACCCACAATGCTAACAGCACTGCCCTCATTTCCAGAACACTGATATGCATTTTGGCCTCTTCAGGGGGCCAAGCACCATGGGCTGTTTTTCCCAGGAAGTGCCCCCCACCCCACCCAATCTGGGATGAGTCCATGGTCACTACAGCCCTGACTTGATGAAGAAGGAAGGGAAATTTGGTCTAATTGAATCTATCATCAAAGGTATTTTTTGCATGCATGGGTTATTTTTATTTGGGCTGACATGGGGTGGTAAAGAATTGACCATTGCGTTGACAGTATCCGTTGAAGAATTCTCATATGAAATCTTGTATGGGGAACTAAAATTATGGCTGCTGACATTGACCCTAGAGCTTGTAGAATCACTTGAGCTGAAACTGTGGTACTGAAGATTAACTTTTTGACCTGAAACCTGATAGTTAGTACTCTTGAGAGGAGAAGAGAAGCTGTCATTGATTCTGTACTGAACACTGTTCCTATAAATTCCAGTTTTTGAGATGGTTCCAAATGAGACTTGTTGTAGTTTATAGTTATCCTCAGGTTGGAGCAAGTCTGGAGCACCTGATCTCACACCTTTAGTAGTAGATGCCTGGTCAGGGCTGTAATGAGCCAATTGTTTAAATATGGAACCACTCAGAATCCTTGTTCATAGGTTCATAGGTTGGTACTAGGCTATTGGCCCTAGGGCCTGTACAAGTCTAGCCATAACAATTCCCTGGCTATTTCTTCCCACACAATTTACTTGTTTTATTTACTATTTATTGTAGTCTCAAGTGAGCTGCTACCACTGCATGCATTTGGTGAACACCCTGGGGGCTGTGCTGAGGCCAAAGGGCAGTGCCCTGAACTGATAATGACTGGCTCTTGGACAGAAGCGTAGATACCTTCTGGTTTGTCTGTTCAATTTTATATGATAGTACACAGTCTGAAGGTCTACTGAGCACATCCAATCGTCCTTGCTCAAAAAGATCACAATGGACTGAACCGTGACCATCTGAAACTTTGTGTGTTAACTGACTTTTTCAAGATACTGAGATCAAGAATTGGTTTCAAGTCCCCTGTTTTTTTTGGTACTAAAAAGAATTTTGAGTATGTTCTGGATCCTAATGGGTCTGCTGGGACTTCTTGGATGTCTCTTTTTTCTAGCAGCTTTTGAATTTCTATTGCTGCTGATTTCCTCTGACTGGGTGGTACATTGGGAAGTTTTTATAGTGGTGGAGATGGAAGGGAAAAAGGAATTATGCAACCTCTTGATGTAATCTTTCTGATTTCTAGCCAGGATCTCTGGTGCAGAGATAAATGACCCCAACTGCCTCCAGAGTGGGACACTCAGGCTTCCCTTCAGGATTGCTGATAGGGTCTATCAGAAAAATAATCTCTAGACCCTTGGTTCTGTAGGCCTCCTCTGCCATGTGGGTGGTGTCTTCCGTTTGAGTTTCCCCCTCTGTTCCTAGGGGAACTATCTCAACGTGGATCTTGGAAAGGACCATGGTGCTTCCTGAACCACAGTTTTTGACCATCTCACTGATTCCTTGAGAAAGTCCTTTGAGGGGGTCTAAAAATGTACACCCACTGCAGAGAGGGTCTTTCCATCCTTCTCACAACTGGAAAGTATGTCCTTCACTTTTGGGCCAAACAGGGAACTGCTGTTGAAAGGAGCATTGACGAATGAGGATTTGAACAGCTCTGCAAAATCACACAAGCACATCCAGGCATGTCTCTGCATGGATATGCCTGAACCCGCCGTGCTTGAGGTACCTTCAACTGCATGTGAGATAAGCCTCATGGATGAATTAGAAATCGATAATAGGGCAGCCAACTGTAATGCCACAATTGCCTGAGCCTCAGCAGTGATGGATCCTGAAAGAGAATTTGATAGTTCTTTTATCAAATCCCTTTGAAGCCTTGTAAAATGGGCCAGGTAGTAAAGTGATCTGACAGCAAATGTTGATGAAGCCTACACACACTTCCCAAATCTGTCCAGTGCCCTAGACTCCCTGTTAGGGGGATGGACAGATGAATTCTGTTCCATGAGTTCCTACTTAGTGGCCGCTGCCACAACCATGGCTTCTATGGACACTCCCTTGCTCCACATTTCCTTGCTTACAGGTGGTGCCAAAATCTGATCTGGTCTTTTGGGGACTGGATCACCTGTGTCTGTCTCTTTCCATGCTGCCAAGAGACCAAATCAATGAGCTCATCAGCAGATGGAGTCACCCAGGAGGTAGACGTGCCAGACCAAAAAGCCTCCAGGAACACTGACTCCTTTGAGGAAGGGTTTTGAGCTGATCAGTCACCCCTTTGCTTTAAGATTTCAGGGATGTCTCCAAAGGAGATGTCTTCAGGTGGTGACCTTGGAGACTCTTCCCCTTTATCGAAATTAGTGTCTTCAATGATGGACTCCCGACGGGAATTCAAGTAGCTCCTCTTGCACTTCCTCTTCCTAGGGATCTCTTAAGTAGTATGCTCTGGAGAGAAATGTTAATACCCTGCTGGGTATCCTGAAGACTTTGGGTAGGCTGTCCCTGTGGACCAGGATAATGAGGCTTAACACACAAAGACATGGATCCAAGGAGGGAGGAACCTTTCATCCTGCAGCAGCAGAAAACACACTCCCCTCTACCTCAAAGGCAGACCTCTCTGGGCAGAAGGAAGCCAATGGAGCTGAGAAGCCAAACTTCTGACCCCTTGGCTCCCTCTACCCTGAAGACAACCCACCTGAGGCAGAGGTTGGGGCTGAGTTACCCAGTGCCGAAGCTCCGAGGGGCAGAAATGGTTCTGAAAACATCTGAGTTGACTCTAACATCTTGGAACCAACAGGATTACTCTGGATCCTAGAGTCATCCATATCCGAAACCATAGGAATCAGAGCACTCAGAGTAAGCTTCAGATCTGAAGAAATTAAGATCTTTAGATCCAAAGTCAATGGTCCTGGAAGACTTGGATCCAAGGTCACCGATACAACTAGTTGGATCAGTGAAGGAGCCGTAAAAAGGTAGTGTAGTATTTATATAGGCTTCCTGACCAGATGGAGAAGGAGCTGGAATAACTCCCATCTGTATTTGTTCTAAGACAAGCTTTCTCATCATCCTGTCAACATCTGCCTCAGTAAGACTCCTGGAAGAATGAGTCAATGCCAGTGGTGGGGATCTTGAGCATCGATGTATGTCTAAGAAGGAAGAATGTACATGGGATGATACCGGATCCAAGGAAGGAAATTAATGACTTCAATAATTGGCTAAGCTTCTGGTGTCATTCAAAGGGGATCCAGTATCTGTCTGCCTGGGACAACATGGTAGACAAACTACGATACTTTGCCAGAGATGGCCTTTACCTGTCTCACCTGGGATTCCGGACACTGGCTAAAGGTCTTGCCGCCCCTATAGTGCCTTTTTTTAGGCAAGGTTTAAATGACAAATTCACCACCATAACAGGAACAGGCAAGCAAAAACTGAGAGTAATGCTACTCAATGCTAGAAGTCTAAATCTCAAAATGCACTCACTCGAAGCACTCCGAACATATATACTTGTGCCGTGACTGATACCTGGTTCAAGGCTCTAGAGAGCACCTCTGCATTACCAGGCTATAACTCATACCACACTTTTCAGCCATCTTACCTGGACCAGAACACCAAAGGCAGAGGTGTGTCCATATTCATTAAGGATGTCCACACCTCCAGGCTAGTTGCGCAGCATAATGCAAACAAGGATATCCAAGTGCAACTAACTCTGGGCAAAACTGCAATCCAAATTGTAGCTTGCTACAGATCCCCCACCATACCCCAGGATTCCCACTCCTCTTTTCTTGATCATCATTATCATCTTCTTTCAGCTGTTCCCATTAGGGGTCACCACAGCAGATCATCTGTTTCCATTTCTTCCTGTCCTCTGCATCTTGCTCTGCCACACCAATCACCTGCATGTCCTCTCTCACCACATCCATAAACCTTATCTTAGGCCTTCTTCTTTTTCTGTTACCTGGTAGCTTCATCCTTAGCATCTTTTTCCCAATATACTCAGCATCCCTCCTCAGCATATGTCCAAACCAACGTAATCTTGCCTCTCTGGTTTTGTCTCCAAACCTTCCAACCTGGGCTGACCCTCTAATATACTTATTCCTAACCCTGTCCACCCTCGTCACACCCAGTGCAAATCTTAACATCTTTAACTCTGCCACATCCAGCTCAAACTCTTGCCTTTTTGTCAGTGCCACTGTCTCTAACCCATATAACATACCTGGTCTCACTACCCTCTTGTAGACCTTCCCTTTCATTCTTACTGGTACTCGTCTGTCACAAATCACTCCTGACACTCTTCTCCACCCACTCCATCCTGCCTGTACTCTCTTCATCTCTCTTCCACACTCACCATTACTCTGACCTATTGATCCCAAGTATTTAAACTAATCCACCTTTGCCACCTCTACTCCTTGCATCCTCACCATTCCTCTATCCTCCCTCTCATTCACACACATATATTCTGATTTAGTCCTGCTGACCTTCATTCCTCTTCTCTCTAGAGCATATCTCCATCTCTCCAGGGTCTTCTCCACCTGTTCCCTACTCTCACTACAGGTAACAATGTCATCTGCAAACATCATAGTCCACGGGAACTCCTGTCTGATCTCGTCTGTCAACCCGTCCATCACCATTGCAAATAAGAAAGGGCTCAGAGCTGATCCTTGATGTAATCCCACCTCCACCTTAAATGCATCCATCACTCCCACCGCAGACCTCACCACTGTCACACTACCCTCGTAAATATCCTGTACCACTCTTACATACTTCTCTGACACTCCCGACTTCCTCATATAATACCACAACTCCTCTCTAGGCACTCTGTCATATGCTTTCTCTAAGTCGACAAAAACACAATGGAACTCCTTCTGACCTTCTCTGTACTTCTCCATCAACACTCTAAGAGCAAACATCGCATCTGTAGTGCTTTTTCCCAGTATGAAACCATAGTGCTGATCACTAATCATCACGCCCCTTCTTAATCTAGCTTCAACTAGTCTTTCCCATAACTTCATGCTGTGATTGATCAGTTTAATCCCTCTGTAGTTACTACAGCTCTGCACATCACCCTTATTCATAAAAATCGGTACCAAAATATTTTTTCTCCATTCCTCAGGCATCCTCTCACTTTCCAAGATTTCATTAAACAATCTGGTTAAAAACACCACTGCCATTTCACCTAAACACCTCCATGCTTCCACAGGTATGTCATCTGGACCAACAGCCTTTCCAGTCTTCATCCTCTTCATAGCTATCCTTACTTCCTCCTTGCTAATCCATTGTACTTCATGATTCACTGTCCCCACATCATCCAACCTTCTCTCCCTCTCATTCTCTTCATTCAACTCCTCAAAGTACTCTTTCCATCTCCTCAACACATTCTCCTTGCTTGTTTCCCTCATTATCCTTTACCACCTTTACCTGCTGCACATCCTTCCTAGCTTGGTCCCTTTGTCTAGCCAATCGGTACAGGTCCTTTTCTCCCTCCTTAGTGTCCAACCTTTCCTACATCTCTTCATATGCCTTATCCTTAGGCTTTGCCACCTCTCTCTTTGCCATGCATCTCATCTCCTTATACTCCTGTCTACTTTATTCATCTCTCTGACAATCCAACTTCTTATTTGCCAACCTCTTTCTCTGTATACTCTCCTGTACTTCCACATTCCATCACCATGTCTCCTTGTCATCCTTCCACTGTCCAGATGTCATACCAAGCACCTTTCTAGCCGTCTCCCTTACTAGCTCTGCTGTATTTACCCAGTAGTTGGTAACTCTTCACTGCCACACAGTGCCTGTCATAACTCATCCCTGAACTCCACCTCACAATTACCCTTTTTCAATTTCCATTTAATCCTTGGTGCTGCCCTCGCACTCCTCCTCCTCTTCTTGATCATCAATGTCATCCTACAAACCACCACCCTATGCTGCCTAACTACACTTTCCCTAGCCACCACTTTACAGTCTCCAATCTCCTTCAAGCTGGCCTTCCTACATAAGATATAATCCACCTGTGTGCATCTTCCTCCACTCTTGTATACTACCCTATGCTCCTCCCTCTTGTTAAAATATGTATTCACCACAGCTATGTCCATCCTTTTCACAAAATCCACTACCATCTGACCTTCTGCACTCCTTTGTTTAACACCATACCTAGAACAAAATTGAGAACGCCAAAAACCAGGAACAACAAATTCCAGAATGGCTGAGCGGAAGCAATAATTCCAATGCTGTTGCAAAAAATACCAAGTTTATTCCACCACAAAACACGAACCACAACGTGTAACACAAGCGCTTTCACTCGGATCCTACCGAGCTTTATCAAGTAACAATAAAAGCAGCAAAAATGACAGTTTATATACATTCGCTTAATTGCAAGTTGATTCATTAAATATGTAAATGATTTCTTAAAGTTGCAATGTTTTATAATTACTTAAAAATGTTTGTTTAAAAGTATGAGCATTGTTTCATACATTGTATCCTAATAACCTACAGTGCTATGTTGCTTGAAATTCACGTAGGAATTTTTGTTTTTTAAAAAAACATAACTTATACAATACATTTAATTGCATCATATCCAAATCTAGATCAGTGCAACATATTAAAATTGCACTTTTTGTTCACAACCATCTTGGAAAAGGAAAGGAAGGGAAGGGGGGGGGGAGGAGTATAAGGATAAGGGAAGCAAATTATGTTGAAAATCATATAAAATAAGCCACGCAGAATTGATAACTTTTCAATCAGCCAATACATAATAAAAAGTTATATAGCAGCAAAACATATGTAAATATACAATAAATATACTAAAAAGGAACATTTTTCTAAAAACTGTTTTAAAAATGTTTTAAAAATGTTTTAAAAGTTGGTTTTAGGGAATAAGTCAATAAATATGAGGGTCTTCTTATACTGCATGTTAAAGTCTAGCTTTCCTTAGTTTTAAAACTGAGCTTATACTTAAAGTATCATTTAAGCCTGGGGTTTTGTTCGCATCTAATCTCAGTTGCCAGGTTAATTCTTTGGATTCCAAAACAGCTTCCCAGTCTCCACCCCTTTCATTCTGTAACACTTGTTCAAGAATTATAAATTTGAGGTTGTAATTTGGACAATTTAGTGAATGCTTGTAAAAGGCATTATTTTCCTTCTTTTTCTCTATGTCATAAGAGTGTTCGTATAGTCTTTTCCTGAACTCTCTCTCCGTCTTTCCAATATAAAAACTGTTGCACGTGGTGCATAGTCCTAAATACACTACTCCTTTTGTGCTACAAGTGTAATGTCCCTGTGACTTAATATCAAACTTCCTTGCCTTCAAAAATAAATGAGAGTCATGAATCACCATATAACATTGTTTACAAGCCCCACATTTGTAAGTTCCTTTTTTGGCACCGTGTCTATTGGCCTGTGGGTGTGGTCTTCTCTCAAATATTTCTTTGAGGTTAGGACCTTTCTTTCTGATAAATTGTGGTTTGTTTTCCAGTGTAGAGTTAAAATCATCATGTATTTTTAGAATAGACCAATGTTTCAGTATAGACTGTTCTATCCCAATGTTGTCATTGGAAAAAGTGTATGCAAAACCACAACCTTTTTCTGTACTTTCTTTCCTCACTGAATCTTGCATTGAGTTTGTAAGCCCAACACCTAACAGGGGCTTGTAAGAACTACTTCTTAGGTTGGTGACTTCCTGTGTAAGGGTGGATAATAGATCCAATGGATATCCACGCTTCAAAAACATACTATGTAGTTTAGTGATTTCATCCTCAAAATCGTCTTTTTTACTACACATTCTACTGGCCCTAATCAATTGTCCTTTTACAATCCCTTTTTTCTGGTAAAAGGGGTGCTGGCTGGTAAAATGTAGCAAAGAATTCGAAAAAGTTGGCTTCCGAAAAATTTTGGAATGAAACTGTTTTGTATTGTCATCTTTATAGATAGTAACATCCAAGTAATTTAAGTTTGTTTCACTTACAACATGAGTGAAACAAAGGAAACTGGTTGTGGAGTTAATGTAATCTAAAAACAAATCCAATTCATTTCTAGTTCCTTGCCATAGTATACATATATCATCTAAAAACCTGCGATAAAACGTAATGTAATTTGCCCACTCTTGCTGGAAGATGTATTTACTTTCCCACATATGAAGCACTGCATTGGCGTAAATCGTGGCACAGGGGGTCCCCATAGCCACCCCTCTTTTTTGCTTAAAAATTTCGCCATTAAAGAATATAAAATTATTTTCCAGTATTGTTGACATAAATTTTACTAGTAGGTTTTTGAAAGTGTTGCTGAGGTTTGTTTCATTATTAAGAAAATCAGTAAACCATTCTAGCCCAGTTTGGTGTGGAATACTGGGAAACAGATCTTTTATGTCAATGGTGACCATTAAGATTTCTTGGGTGTAAACGTTAGTAGGAAAAGCTTTTAAAAATTCCCAGGAGTCTTTGCAAACATACATTAATTTCTCATTGTATTGTTTCATAATGAAGTCAATAAATTTGCCAAAGGGCTCAGTAATCCCCCCTGCACCTGCTACAATTGGTCTGAACACCACAGGGTTGATTCCTTTGTGGATTTTTGGAATGCCAAATAGAATAGGAATCTTTGGTTTATGAACAAATATGTAGTTATAAAGATTTTCATTTATAGCTCCTTGCAAGAGGTCATCCGACAACATGTATTTTATTTTAGCTAATGCTATATTATATTCATTTCTAGACATTAATGCATACTGATCTTCATCTTGTAGAAGTGCATGCATGTGGGCTTCATAATTTGAATCGTACATCAACACCATTCCTCCCCCCTTGTCAGGTTTCATGATTCTGATTTTTTCATTTTTCAACATGTTTATAAAAATCATTTCATCACTGCTTATGTTCTGCTTACTTAGTTTGTAGTCGTTGCTACAAACTGATCTTAGTTCTTGCTCCACTAGTTCTTCGAATACCCTTAAGGTGGGATGTATGGGTGGGTTGAATGTACTTTTTCTTGCTAACACTTTTTTTAAATTAGTCCTCCCTTTGAAAATTTGGTTAATATTCATGTTCCTGATGAATAGCTTGAATTCTACAAGTAAGGATGCTATATTAGCTTTTTTACTGGGAACAAATTGAAGTCCCTTAGAAAAGATGTTAAATGCTATGTCTTCTATCACCACTTCTGTATAATTATAAATGGTGAAATCTTCTTTTTTACAAATTAAACATTCACCCTCTTTGAACCTATTGATATTACCTATCGACTGTATGTTGACATGTCGTGGTGTTTCCAAACTTAATAATCCCTGTTGTTCCAGGTTCTCGTTTGTCTGCGCTGTTTCTGTCCCCACCCCCCGGTTCTCCCGGGGTGCTGGTGAAAATCCTGGTTGTTTAATTTTAATATGTTGCACTGATCTAGATTTGGATATGATGCAATTAAATGTATTGTATAAGTTATGTTTTTTTAAAAAACAAAAATTCCTACGTGAATTTCAAGCAACATAGCACTGTAGGTTATTAGGATACAATGTATGAAACAATGCTCATACTTTTAAACAAACATTTTTAAGTAATTATAAAACATTGCAACTTTAAGAAATCATTTACATATTTAATGAATCAACTTGCAATTAAGCGAATGTATATAAACTGTCATTTTTGCTGCTTTTATTGTTACTTGATAAAGCTCGGTAGGATCCGAGTGAAAGCGCTTGTGTTACACGTTGTGGTTCATGTTTTGTGGTGGAATAAACTTGGTATTTTTTGCAACAGCATTGGAATTATTGCTTCCGCTCAGCCATTCTGGAATTTGTTGTTCCTGGTTTTTGGCGTTCTCAATTTTGTTCTTGGTTTTTTGTGCATCGGTCCTGATGGCGTCTGAGACGGAAGCGTTCGATGCGGCAGCCACACCAGAAATACTCAAGGATTCAACTGGTGAACTCCCGGTCACCCGGACGGAGTTCAACCAAGTACTGGCTATGTTAGCAGAATTGAAAGGTTTGCTTAAGGCAAACAACTCACCGGAGAACTCAGGACTAGGTTTACAGCAGCAAAAACCTCAGGGCATTCAGGGAAATGCTCGTAATGGACTACAAACAAGTAATGTTGTTGACGGTCCTCAGGATGTAAACGAAAACCACTCGGCGGGTACGAGGGAACAAGCTGTACGCAAAAAAACAACGAAACCCAAGGAATTTGTTTTCAGCAACTGGGCTAAACAGCCGTTTACTTTTAAAAAAGGTACTGTAACTAATAACATTATGTCCACAGCTGAGTTGGACTTTAACGAATTCAAAAACAAACTGTACTCCTTGAAAAGCAATCAACTAGAAATAGATTACCTAAAAGAATGCATTAAAGTCAAGCGTATCAGTAAGGGGTTACACTTTTATAAATTTCCTAACCATGTAAAGAAAAACACTTCGTATTATGATAAATTGTGTGACATATTTGACAAAGCAGGGTTGGAGGTCTTAAAGGTAATGATTGAAGAATATGAAATTAAAGCAAAAGTGTTAAATAATGATTTAAACATGATGAACCAGGCTATAACGTCAGAAAATACATTCAGTATGTTTAAGCATGATTATGATAAACTGTTTCACGAAGTTGACCAATTTTGCGAAAAGGTAATGAACAGGAAAATAAAAAAACTTGAAAGAGATTTGCATGACTACAGTGAAGGTATTGCTTACCCTAACCCCATTAGATTTAGAACCAATGACAGATTAGAGGCAGTCAATAATAATGAAGGTGATGAAGTATTTTTTGAAGCCAACAATGAACAGGAACCCCCCCTGGCGTAGTGAAAGATTAGCAGAAAAAGGAAGAAGGTTAAACAACCAGGATTTTCACCAGCACCCCGGGAGAACCGGGGGGTGGGGACAGAAACAGCGCAGACAAACGAGAACCTGGAACAACAGGGATTATTAAGTTTGGAAACACCAAGACATGTTAACATACAGTCGATAGGTAATATCAATAGGTTCAAGGAGGGTGAATGTTTAATTTGTAAAAAAGAAGATTTCACCATTTATAATTATACAGAAGTGGTGATAGAAGACACAGCATTTAACATCTTTTCTAAGGGACTTCAATTTGTTCCCAGTAAAAAAGCTAACATAGCATCCTTACTTGTAGAATTCAAGCTATTCATCAGGAACATGAATATTAACCAAATTTTCAAAGGGAGGACTAATTTAAAAAAAGTGTTAGCAAGAAAAAGTACATTTAACCCACCCATACATCCCACCTTAAGGGTATTCGAAGAACTAGTGGAGCAAGAACTAAGATCAGTTTGTAGCAACGACTACAAACTAAGTAAGCAGAACATAAGCAGTGAAGAAATGATTTTTATAAACATGTTGAAAAATGAAAAAATCAGAATCATGAAACCTGACAAGGGGGGAGGAATGGTGTTGATGTACGATTCAAATTATGAAGCCCACATGCATGCACTTCTACAAGATGAAGATCAGTATGCATTAATGTCTAGAAATGAATATAATATAGCATTAGCTAAAATAAAATACATGTTGTCGGATGACCTCTTGCAAGGAGCTATAAATGAAAATCTTTATAACTACATATTTGTTCATAAACCAAAGATTCCTATTCTATTTGGCATTCCAAAAATCCACAAAGGAATCAACCCTGTGGTGTTCAGACCAATTGTAGCAGGTGCAGGGGGGATTACTGAGCCCTTTGGCAAATTTATTGACTTCATTATGAAACAATACAATGAGAAATTAATGTATGTTTGCAAAGACTCCTGGGAATTTTTAAAAGCTTTTCCTACTAACGTTTACACCCAAGAAATCTTAATGGTCACCATTGACATAAAAGATCTTTTTCCCAGTATTCCACACCAAACTGGGCTAGAATGGTTTACTGATTTTCTTAATAATGAAACAAACCTCAGCAACACTTTCAAAAACCTACTAGTAAAATTTATGTCAACAATACTGGAAAATAATTTTATATTCTTTAATGGCGAAATTTTTAAGCAAAAAAGAGGGGTGGCTATGGGGACCCCCTGTGCCACGATTTACGCCAATGCAGTGCTTCATATGTGGGAAAGTAAATACATCTTCCAGCAAGAGTGGGCAAATTACATCATGTTTTATCGCAGGTTTTTAGATGATATATGTATACTATGGCAAGGAACTAGAAATGAATTGGATTTGTTTTTAGATTACATTAACTCCACAACCAGTTTCCTTTGTTTCACTCATGTTGTAAGTGAAACAAACTTAAATTACTTGGATGTTACTATCTATAAAGATGACAATACAAAACAGTTTCATTCCAAAATTTTTCGGAAGCCAACTTTTTCGAATTCTTTGCTACATTTTACCAGCCAGCACCCCTTTTACCAGAAAAAAGGGATTGTAAAAGGACAATTGATTAGGGCCAGTAGAATGTGTAGTAAAAAGACAATTTTGAGGATGAAATCACTAAACTACATAGTATGTTTTTGAAGCGTGGATATCCATTGGATCTATTATCCACCCTTACACAGGAAGTCACCAACCTAAGAAGTAGTTCTTACAAGCCCCTGTTAGGTGTTGGGCTTACAAACTCAATGCAAGATTCAGTGAGGAAAGAAAGTACAGAAAAAGGTTGTGGTTTTGCATACACTTTTTCCAATGACAACATTGGGATAGAACAGTCTATACTGAAACATTGGTCTATTCTAAAAATACATGATGATTTTAACTCTACACTGGAAAACAAACCACAATTTATCAGAAAGAAAGGTCCTAACCTCAAAGAAATATTTGAGAGAAGACCACACCCACAGGCCAATAGACACGGTGCCAAAAAAGGAACTTACAAATGTGGGGCTTGTAAACAATGTTATATGGTGATTCATGACTCTCATTTATTTTTGAAGGCAAGGAAGTTTGATATTAAGTCACAGGGACATTACACTTGTAGCACAAAAGGAGTAGTGTATTTAGGACTATGCACCACGTGCAACAGTTTTTATATTGGAAAGACGGAGAGAGAGTTCAGGAAAAGACTATACGAACACTCTTATGACATAGAGAAAAAGAAGGAAAATAATGCCTTTTACAAGCATTCACTAAATTGTCCAAATTACAACCTCAAATTTATAATTCTTGAACAAGTGTTACAGAATGAAAGGGGTGGAGACTGGGAAGCTGTTTTGGAATCCAAAGAATTAACCTGGCAACTGAGATTAGATGCGAACAAAACCCCAGGCTTAAATGATACTTTAAGTATAAGCTCAGTTTTAAAACTAAGGAGAGCTAGACTTTAACATGCAGTATAGGAAGACCCCCATATTTATTGACTTATTCCCTAAAACCAACTTTTAAAACATTTTTAAAACAGTTTTTAGAAAAATGTTCCTTTTTAGTATATTTATTGTATATTTACATATGTTTTGCTGCTATATAACTTTTTATTATGTATTGGCTGATTGAAAAGTTATCAATTCTGCGTGGCTTATTTTATATGATTTTCAACATAATTTGCTTCCCTTATCCTTATACTCCCCCCCCCGCCCCCCCCCCTTCCCTTCCTTTCCTTTTTCAAGATGGTTGTGAACAAAAAGTGCAATTTTAATATGTTGCACTGATCTAGATTTGGATATGATGCAATTAAATGTATTGTATAAGTTATGTTTTTTTAAAAAACAAAAATTCCTACGTGAATTTCAAGCAACATAGCACTGTAGGTTATTAGGATACAATGTATGAAACAATGCTCATACTTTTAAACAAACATTTTTAAGTAATTATAAAACATTGCAACTTTAAGAAATCATTTACATATTTAATGAATCAACTTGCAATTAAGCGAATGTATATAAACTGTCATTTTTGCTGCTTTTATTGTTACTTGATAAAGCTCGGTAGGATCCGAGTGAAAGCGCTTGTGTTACACGTTGTGGTTCGTGTTTTGTGGTGGAATAAACTTGGTATTTTTTGCAACAGCATTGGAATTATTGCTTCCGCTCAGCCATTCTGGAATTTGTAACACCATACCTACCCATCACTTCTTCATCCCCTCTGTTCCCTTCCCAAACATGCCCAGTGAAATCTGCTCCAATCACCACACTCTCACCCTTGGGTACAGTCATCACCACTTCATCCAACTCAGTCCAAAATTTTTCTTTCTCATCCATCGCACACCCAACTTGTAGAGCATATGCACTAACAACATTCATCATCACACCATCAATTTCCAGCTTCATAAACATCACTCTATCCAACATGCTTTTCACCTCCAAAACGCTCTTAGCATACTGTTCTTTCAGGATAACTCCTTTGCCATTTCTCCTCCCATCCACACCATGATAAAACATTTGAACCCACCGCCGATACACCTAGCCTTACTCCCCTTCCATCTGGCCTCTTGCACACACAATATACCGACTTTCTTCCTTCTGTCCATCACATTGGCTAGCTCTCTTCCTATACCAGTCATACTGCCAACATTCAAAGTTCCGACCCTTACTACCACAGTCATAGCCTTTCTCCTCTCTTCCTGCCTTCGGCCATGCATTCCGCCTCTTCTCCTCCTTTGGCCAACAGCAGCCCAATTTTCACCAGCACCCTGTTGGCTAACAGTACTGGTGGTGGTCGTTGTTAACCCGGGCCTCGACCGATCCGGTATGTGAATATTTACTGGTGTCTGCATTAATTATTTGGTGAAGTTTTATGCCAGATGCCCTTCCTGAAGCAACCCTCCCCATTTATCCGGGCTTGGGACCGGTACTAAGAAATGCACTGGCTTGTGCATCCCCAGTGGCTGGGTTTACTCCTCTTTTCTTGATATACTGGAAAATATTAGGGTTCAACCAAACACCCTAATAATGGGCGATTTCAACTACCGCACCATTAACTGGGAAAACTACAAATGTAACAACTCCTTCGCTCAACGCTTTCTGGAATTCATAAATTCCAATGCCCTGGATCAACTTATCCACACCCGCACCACAGGCAACAATATCCTAGATGTGGTCATTACCAGCATGAGTGACCAGTGTTCCACACCTGAAATCAACTCCTCGTTGGTCAGATCCAACCATAAGCTAATCACTCTAGATATCTGCATCCTTCCCCTACCCACCATTAAGGAAACCACAGTAAAAAATTTCTCCAAAGCCAACTTCATGCTTCTTAAGACAGAAGTGGTGAACTTCATGACACCCATGCAAATGGACAATACAGTTACAACTGCTGAATCCTACACAAATGCACTCTATAAGCACTTACATGAGTGCATGGATCGTGCTATCCTAAACAGATCCAAGATGCTATCCTCCAAAAAAGGAAGCTAATCTTGTGGTCCCCTACCATAAACAAACTATACAACAGAAGGAAGAAACTGTTGCAAAAGAGAGTAAAATCCCATGAGTGGAGGAGCTCCCTGGTCAGCCTCAGTAAGAAGCTGAGATCCCTTATAAGATCCTCCAAAGCTAGCTATGAAAACAAAATCACCACTGATTCTAAGGGCAACCACAAAGCATTCTATAGCTATGTCAAGAATCTCAATGGCAACACCCAGATCTGCTCTGAGTTACAGCACAATGGCACGAAAATTACAAAATCAACTGATATTGCCAACATCCTGGCAGATAGGTTCAGTGCTAACTTTACCCAACTCTCACCCCCTAAAGGGCCCATACCTATACAGAAAGAATTCAGATTCCCTGTAATCACATCTATGTAGGTAAAAGTTGCACTCTTTAAAACCAAAAACACAGTATCCACGGGACTGGACAACATCACAGGCTGCATTTTACATGGAATTCAGAAGGAACTGGCTCCCCACCTAAGCACCATTTTCAATCATAGTCTCACATCAGGCTTTGTGCTCACTGAATGGTGCACAGCAACAGTTATCCCACCACCACTGATCCTGGAAACTATCACCCTATTAGTTTGACGAGTCTGGTGTGCAAGGCCATGGAACATATCATCATGGAACTCATAAACAAAGACATTGGTAACCTCCAAACTCTGCACCCCAGCCAGTTCGGGTTTGTGAAAGGCAGATCATACCTTCTGAACCTGATCAACTTCTTTGAGGTAGTCACCAAAGCCGTAGACGAGGGTAAGGTGGTTTACACAGCCTATCTTGACCTCGCCAAGGCTTTCAACACCATCCCTCATTCTGGAATTATAGCAAAACTCACTAAACTAGGTATAAATCCCTATGTCACAAGATGGGTTGCCAACTGGCTCACTGACAGAACCCACACTGTAAAAGTTGCAGACCCCAAATTTGACTTCAAACCAGTGACAAGTGGAATACTACAGGGTTCAGTCCTGGGACCTCTCCTGTTTGGTATCTACTTCTCTGAAGTACAGGCTAACACAGAAGGCCTCTTGCTAACAAAGTTCACAGATGACTGCAAACTGCAACTGTTCTTGGCTTTTTCTGGACCAAGACGAGATCACCCTATCTCAAAAGTTACATTGGCTTCATGGCTGAGAAATTGTATTACCTTTCTCTACAACAAAAACAAGGTCTCCTTGCTTCACAGAGTGAAAGCACATTCTACAAGGTCTATGGCAACTTCAGCAGCTTTCCATGCTAAGGCTTCCCTCAATGATATTTGCTCAGCTGTGACTTGGGCCAAACCTCATACCTTTATTCTTCATTACAAATTGGACTTGGCCTCTAGAGGTAGAGCTTCTTTTGGCTCCATGGTGTTCAGGAATGTCCTTCCATAAGGGCCACCCAAGGATACAGGTAGTTGGAGACTGTTGCATCAGTAAGGAAGATTAACAACATCAGATAAAGAAGTTATGTCTTGCCATAACGTTCCATCTGTGTTGTTGATCTTCATTCATTCATTACTTCCCATCCTCCGTCTCCCATCAGGAGGTTCTTGGTTGATCTCATGCACGCCTTTATTGTAGGTCTGTTATGACCAGAGGTAGCCTCTACTTTTATCTATCAACTTGCAAACTCGATCTGAGGTAACAGGGAGCAGAGCATTCTGGGTAGGACCTTGGCATTCTGGGTAGGACCTTGGCTCGAGAGTTTTTGGCTGACGCGAGCTTGATATTTGGCTGGCTTGGTTCCGAGGATGGAACTGATAGCCCATCAGTAATGAATGAATGAAGATCAACAACACAGATGGAATGTTATGGTAAGACATGACTTAATTTTTTATCTTGATGATTAATGGATGAACAGACATGCTCTTCATCTGGTGTCAGCATTTGCTGTGATGGGTTGACCATAAAAACATGGCTGGAGTAACTGGATGCAAAATTATTTAAACTGAAAAAGTTGCAGATGGAAAATATGTATTTAAAAGACTGTATAAAAAATAAAGTTGATCCAAAAGGGCTACAAACTTGGCGATACCCTTCAGGACTTATTGAAAATTATCCTTTACATTGTGAATTGTTAACTATGTATGACAGACATGGTTTTGAATTGTTAGAGCTATTAATCAAGTATAATGCAAAGGAAACTGATTTGTTGTTAGAAGAATGTGATGCTTAGAAAAACAACTGCAAGCGGATGTTAATTATAGTAGATATAAATAAGAACATCAAAGAATATATATCAGTACTGAACATATTTTATCTGACGAAGCATAAAAAACATAATAAATTGTTAAAGGATCAGCAACAGTTTTATAAGGGTCAGGCTTACCCTAAACTACCTAAAGTTGAAGCACAAGTGGGTTATGTTAATAATACTGTTAACAATGGTCAAAATGTAAGGGCATAGCATCAACAAGTAATAATTAATGATGCCGAACAAGTTGCCTATCAGAATGACTTTGAAGAGTATGATGAACAGTTCCCACCTCTCAGAAGATCAGAAAGAATAAAAAATAAAAATAATCATGTTAATAACAAACATGGTTGGTCTGATAATCAGGGTTTTTATACGCCCTTGAGGCGGAATCAGAGGAGAGGGGGGTACCAATATCGTGGCAGGGGGGGAGGAAATGCAATTAATTATTCTATGGAGTACCACATGGGTCGAGGAAAATATAGCCATTATTGATTCAGTTTCTAATGATGCTCGTTATAGTCCAGTCATTGTATATAATTCTTTAGGTGATTTTAAAGAGTAAAGGTTTTACATTTGTACCATCTAAGCAACATAATTTTGCACAAATATTGATTGACAAAGTTATTTTTAAGAAAATAAAATTTCACATTGCTATTTGGTGACAATCAGATAGCATATTCTGAACCTCTTGAGTTAATATGTATCCATAATACATTTAACCCCCCGCTTCATTCTGTTTTAGCATCATATGAAAGAATATGTGAATTGGATATCAGGCATATGGTGAATAACAAAAAGCATTTGAATGACAATTTAACAGATGAAGAGAATGAATTTGTCATTTCTCATGCATCAGTCTTTAAGAATAATGAAGCCTGATTGGGGGGGAGGGTTAGTTATAATGGACACGTTTGATTATGAACAAAGAATGTCAGATATATTAAACACAGAATAATATCAGGAGGTTAGTAGAAATTAGCTTAATGTAGCTTATAGAAGGGTGCATACGGCTCTTAATGATATGTTTCTTGAAAATAGAATAGATATTGGCACTTATAATTATTTAAATATTATTTTTCCTATAATACCTACTATATTGGGGTGCCAAAGTTGCATAAGAATGTGAATAATCCACCATTATGACTGATAGTAGATGGTCGTAATTCAATTCCTTAAGCATGTGCAAAGTATTTGGACAATAGTTTAAAGAGCTTGATAATGAAATGTCCCCAAATTTGCAAAGATTGATGGCATTTCCTTGAGTACATAGTATACTTGTAACAATTGACATCAAGGACTTATTCTCTGTGATCCCTCATGAAGACGGCATACAGGCTGTAGAAATCTTTTCAGGTGAACAGGGGATTACACAGTCCAAAATAAATTTGTATACTGAACTCTTGGAAATAGTTCTTAAGAACAATTACATCTATTTTAAGGGCAGATATTTTTTACAACAGGTGGAGGTAGCCATGGGCTCACCTTGTGGCACAATTTTTGCAAATATATTTATGGCTGTGTGGAAACAGATTTACATTTATGGGAGTGAGTTTTTTTCAATATATTAGCCCATACTTACATTATTTGGATGACATATAAATCCTTTGGAAGGGAAGTCAAGCAGCATTAGATTCATTTCTTTCATATATTAAACTACTTCATATTTGACATTTACACAACAAGTGGACAATAATGAGATTAATATTTTGGATGTTATTTTGAGTAAGGATAGGAATAATAATAAATTTATAGTGAATATTTATGGAAAACCCACCTAGTCAAATTCATTCTTGCATTTTTCTAGTGCACACCCGTCAATTAATAAGAAATCAGCAGTTAAGGGACAGCTGGTCCGGTTGGCAAGGATGGTCAGCTTAGACACGGATTTTGAAATAGAGTGCAATAATTTGATCAATATGTTTAAAAATAGAGGTTATCCCAATCATATTCTTAAAGAAGTGTACAATGAAGTAAAAACAAAAAGATCAAATGGTCATTTTGCGCCTATTTTAACATGTAGTAATAGCTCAATACCCTTAGACGTGAGCGAACACTGCCTGGATAATGCTGCACTTTTTATAACAACATTTAATACGCATTTTTTATGAAATTAAGGCTATTATGATGAAAACTGGACACTTATGGATGAGGATTTGAATATTAGAACAAATTGTCATGGTTTCAAAATGGTAGCAAGGAGAGCAAGTAATCTTAAAAACGTGTTGGAGAATGGCAAGACAAATTATATTGTCAATAAGTCAGTAGGTACTATGAATAGATGTGAAATGTTTAATTATTGTAGATATATACATCAAGGCCAATGCGTACAGATAAAGGGCACAGAATATACCATTAAGGGTAAATTTAATAGTAATTCTAAGGGGGTAATATATGTGGCAGTATGTCAACTCTGCTCAGCATTTTATACAGGAGAAACCACCAGGTCTCTTAAGGAAAGAATTTATGAGCACATTTATGCAATAAGGAAAGATCAGTTAAATAATGCACGAGCCAAACATGTGCATGAACATCGTGATCATTATTTTAGATTTGGAATATTGCAGCAAGTGCTTAGTAATGATAGAGGTGGTCCCTGGGAATTACAATTGGAAAAGGCAGATATTAATATGGCAGCTTATGCTTCATTCTTATGCATGGCCAGGACTTCACGATCACTGTAGTATTAATAGTATTTTAAAATTAAAAGCATTAAGTAGATAAGAGTTGGTTTAGTAATCATAATAAGTTTTAAGTTAATAAATGAATATATTTTTTATGTATATAAATCTATATTTATCTAACATCATAGGCAGCTAATTATAATATTTTTAATTTATATAGTTGCATATATTGTGTGTATTTGGTGTATTTAGAATGTTTAATAATATATATAAATATTTACCTATTTGTGAATAATGGTACATGCAATAGGGGAAGTAGCATAACATTTAGGCTCGTGATGTCATTTTCTGTAGTAGAAAAAGGGGCCAAATTTTAAACTATTTAACTGTTGTAAATGTGTTTTATGATTTTGTCTGATGAAGTTTACTAATGCAGTAAATGAAAAGTGGTTAACATAAGATACAACTCTTTCTTTGTTCCATAGCCAGTATTGTGCTTGTTTTATAATGCTTTGAAATTTGGTCTTGTTGCAGTTATTCTACAAGAGGATCAACCTGTTGCCTATGTATCAAGAACTCTTACCCAAACTGAACAGTAATATGCCCAGACTGAGAAAGAGCTTTTGGCAATTGTGTTTGCATGTTCGAAGTTCCATAATTATTTTATTGTAGACCTATCCAGATTGAAACAGTCTACCAACCATTAGTCACTATCCTGAGAAAGCCAATGCATTCAGCTCCAGCCAGACTGCAAAGTATGATGCTGAGATTGCAAAAGTTCAATTTCAATCCTGTCTAGAAGAAAGGCAAACTTCTTTATCTTGCTGATACATTATCCAGATCCAAAAATACTACTGAACAGAATGACAATCAAGGTTCTCAGTTGTTTGATGATTTTGAAGTCATGGAAGTGAGAAATTTTTCTTCCACATGTCTTGATGAGCTGAGAGAACACACAACCACAGATCCACTTTTGTAAAGGCTCAACCACTTTATCAATCAAGGATGGCCATCAAGGCAATCTAGTTTACCTCACGGACTGCAATCTTATTCTCCATACAGAGATGAGATTTTGTCTGACAAAGGTATCACAGTGAAAGGTCCAAAAGTAATTTTTCCAAAATCCTTGCAACCTAAGTACATTACTGTCTTGCATCGTTCTCACCCAGGAAATGAATCTAATAAAAGAAGGGCAAAAGAGATAGTATTTTGGCCTTCTATGTCACAAGACATTGAGCGAGCACTTTCTTCTTGTTCAGTATGTAACAGTACAAAGCCTCAGCATCCATGCCTCTCAACCTCTTAGTGTAAGAAATCTGGACAAATCTTGACAAAATGGGGGGACAAAAGCCCAAAAAGGGACAGATTTTAAATTACTCTTATAAAGTTTAATAGTTGCTACAGTAATAGGGTTTGTGTCAACATACATTTTCTGAAAGGTTTGAAGACTGAAACTCAGATGTATGTCATTATTTGATGACTCATATTATCCCAGTGATTTGCCAGAAAACCACACATTTGATGAGAAACACCTAAAATATGAGGCAACAATCTGGACATTCTGCTAAAATCTAGACAGTTGAGAGGTATGTCAGCAACAGAACGAACCACTTCAGCTTAACCAGCTTCCGGTACAACCTTGATCAAAACTAGCCACTGATATCTTTGAGTGGAATGGTCAACATTATTTGATGGTAGTAGACTCTTACTCCAATTGGTTCGAGATTGACTTACTTCCTAACCTAGCATCTAGTACTGCCATTACTAAGATGAAGCATCATTTTTTTGTTCATGGAAGTCCGCACAAAGTTATTTCTGACAATGGCGTGTAGTTTAAAGGCCAACATTTCAAGAGATTTGCTGAAGAATGGGACTTTACTCATGTCACAAGTAGTTCAGAGTACCCTCAGTCAAACAGTTTGGCAGAACATGCAGTTCAAAGTGCAAAACAGTTACTTGAGAAGTCAAAACAAGATAATATTGATGTTTTCCTGAATCTCTTGAATCTTAGAAATGTTCCTTGAGATAAACCTCTTGGTTCACTGCTCATAGACTTCTGTTGAGACAAACCAGAACCACATTACCAATCAGTAGTCAATTGTTGGTTCTATGTGTCAAGAACAACAGATAAGTGAGAAACAATCTGTTGAGGAAACGTCTATCCCAGACGTCCTACTATAATAAGACCAGTAGACTGCTCAATCCACTATGAAAGGGAGAAGTGGTAAGGGTGCAAATGTCCAGAGGTTATGATCAGATTGGTGTCATGAAGAATATTGGTCCAGAGCCGAGACTGTGCATTATAGAATCAGAAGGAGCAACATTTGGGCAGAATCAGAAACATTTGAGACCAGTGTCCAAGCCTATACCACAGCATATAGCCTGTGAGATAGATTCTTTATCTCAGAGTCAGTTGTCCGGTGTTTCAGTTCCAGAAGAAGTTCCAGAGGACATTCCTGTTCTTATGACGAATCCAGAAGTTCCTGATACGAGTTGTGCACCGCAGACTGGCCCTGTTGCTAAACCTAGTCCCAACTGTTATGTTACGAGATATGGTCAAATCTCTAAACCCTGTAGCAGATAACAAGCAAACTGGACATGAACACTGTATTTTGTTTCTAATATACATAGTAATGCATGCTTAGCTCTAACATCATTTTGCAAGAAGGGCAATCTTTTTAAGATGGAGGATGTAGCTCAATGTGCATATATACCTTTAAGAAGCTATCCATGGGCTTGCACTAGAGTATAAATACTGAGCACGTGCGAGCCTGACTGCTATTTTGTAGTTAGCTATTGAAATGTGAACATGTATGCATGTAAGCTCTGTTTGTTAGTTCATTCGTATTTAAAGATGCTGCTATCCATCCCGATGTGTTTGTATGGTTCTACCTCACATAAACGAAACACCAAAACACCGACAACGCAATCACCGAAACCACATAACCGACAGTACAAAAACACGAAATCCCACATGCCCGACAACGAAATAACCGACGGTACACAAACACGAAACCTCATACACTTCACACACCACAATCAACAAACAAAACACATTCCCCGTCCAAAAACCACATACACAACACAAGCACACCAAAATCCCTACAAACCCACACTAAACCTCACATACACAACTACCTACAACCCTAACCCAAACCCTAACCCTAAGGTCCGTCACTACCGCACACTTACCTGGCCCGCTCCCTAACCCTAACTCACTTATCCCGCCCCTAACCCAAACACAATCACTACCGCACACTTACCTGACCCGCTCCCTAACCCTAACTCACTTAACCCACCCCTATCCCCACAGACCGTCAATATCCACACTTACCTTACTCGCACCCTAACGTCCGCCACTACCGCATACTTACACAGCCTTTTCCCATGTCGGCATCCTCGGCGTCGGTGCTTTCATCCGTCGGATCGGTCTTCTGCACTGTCGATCTTCTGGGGCTCGCGATTTCCGTGTCGATGTTCCGGCGTGTCGTTTAAGTGAGGTAGAACCGTTTGTATATATTTAAGCATCTGAATGAAACCACAAGTCGTCTTATTATTTGTAATAGAGACAAACAAGTGACACCCTCTACTGAATGAAATTCCTTCTTTAAGTTCAAGAAAGGCATCTATTTATGTTTTATACTTTAGGACCATTTCCAGCATATTTAACCACAACCTAATTAAGTCAGAATCCTCTAGTCTCAAATTTACAAACTTTTGCTGTGATGGCTGAATGGGTTTGTGTAAATTGTAGCACAACAGTAAGATAATTGTGAATAGCTGCAGGGTTTGAGCCTCATTTATTACATTTCTATTGCATTTTTCTGCTCGCATTTTACTTGGTCTGGGACCTTAGTCTTGTAGTGTTAAGTCACAACAGTTATAGAACTATGAATTGCTGCAGGCTCTGAGCCCCATTTATTAAATTTCTGCTGCATTTTATTGTTGCATTTTAATCGGTCTGGGACCTTAGTCTTGTAGTATTATTCACAATAGTGAGAGAATTGTGAATTGCTGCAGGATCTGCATCTTATATATACACTTATACTCCATTTTTACTGTTTACTGATTGAATTTATCTCTAACTCATCTTCTATAACATGAACTGAGTATACAGCAGTAGATTGCAGTGTCCTGTATAGATCTAGGCACCTGAAGTTGTAATTTTCCACATACTCTTTCCTCTGCTATTTATGGTTGATTGTAGAGCAGCTAGTTTGCCCACTGAGAAGAAGCATTACCCTACTAGTGTTGTTTAGATCAATCCTAGACTTCTATCCCCCCCAGTCCAACAACTCTAAACCCCGATTGCAATGCCTCTCATAAATCATAAAAAACAGGATCTGCAGCCATGAATATGCACTTTCCTACTGTGTTGTTAGCCAGCCTGGTAGAAATGAGCATTCTTAGACAATGTAGCAATTGTCTCATGTTTACTGACAACCTCCTTATTCTTAAACAGACTGAGAAAGTATGGTAGAGATGTAGTTATACTATATCTTTGCAGTTAAAGTTCTCATATATAGTCACTAGTATCTCCAGACAGAGTGTCAGTAACACACACACTACACCTATTATGGATCAGACGATAAACTCACATATGCTGAAGCTCTTAAATGCAATCTGCCCAAACCTCAAAGGCCTCCTGTATGTCGACTCAGCAACCTCCCAAACACTCTAAAAAGACAACATTCTCCAGGACACATACGACCACATCTCACAATGTCTTGCCCTCTAAGCCCTTAAGGCAAACTGCCACACAACTCAGTACATTGTTTTTTTGGAAACTCCATTGTGAGATGCACTGATGCCTCCCTCACCAGGCTGAGCAAGGAGATATTCGAGGTCAGTTGCCTATCAGGGGCAGGGATACGGCAGATCACATGTGCACTCAGGACACTGAATCACAAGTACCAGTATGACTATGTCATAACCCATGTGGGCGTTAATGACCTGAGACGTACCTCCCTGGATTATATGAAGAGAGACATGAGCTTTCAGGTTGTGTGTCCCAAGCATACCTCTCAGATTTTCACAGAATGTCCACATTTTTGCCTTATATTTTTGGTCCGTTTTTCATAAAATTCACACTAATGCAAAACCTGTTATTCTATCAACTTTCTAATTTTGTAAGAGCAATATTTAAAAATTGTCCTTATTTGTGCCACTTTTTTCATGGCTTTGCCCAGATTTCTTACACTAAGAGGTTGAGAGATATGGTCTCAAGGTGGTAGGAGCCCTGCACTGAGCAGCATTTGACCTACTACAAGGATGATACCACAATATAAACAGAAGATGATTAACTTTAACAATTGGCTTAGTTACGGGTGTCATTCTAAGGGACTCCAATATTTGCCAGCTGGGGGGGGGGCATGATTGACAAACCACGCTGTTTTGCCAGGCATGGCAAACCTTACCTCTCACAAAAAATAAGGTCACAATAAATAAAACAACATATGCGGAGGTACTCACTAAAAGCCTACCAAAAGAATAGAGATCTCACAAATGCACACCACCCACACTCACCACTAAGCATGAAGAAACCACTACAGATATCAACACACACATCCGTGTCTCAAAAAATAAGCCCCTAAGGCAAAACACATCCAATGTCTTGGTCATAGGCAATTCCATAATGAGACACACAGATGTCCCCCTTACCAGACTGAACAAGGAGAAGGTCATGATCAGCTGCCTTTCAGGTGCCAGGATCTGAGAAATCATGCATGCACTCAAGTCACTCAACAACAAGTACTGTTATAACTCTGTCATAGTCCATGTTGGAGTGAATGACTTGAGACATACCTCTCTGGACTATATGAAGAGAGACACAATGGAACTCTCTGCTTATGTGTCCCAGACAGGTATGTCCCTCACCCTAAGCAGTATCCTACTCTAACCTAGTACCCTAAGCAGTATTCTACCCTAACCTAGGATGATGCCACAGTATAAACAAAAAATGATTGACTTCAACAATTGGCTCAGCTTCTGGTGTCATTTCAAGGGGATCCAGTATCTGTCAGCCTCCAAGTAAAATGTAAAAATAAACTTGGTAGACCACCATGACTTACGAATGCACTTTATTAAAACAAAAAGCAGAATAAAGTCAGATAAGCGCTTTTGTGTTGTATAACCAAAGCTTCATCAGATCATACATTCTACTAAAAACATCTGTTTAAAAATATTCAGACATCCAATAAAAAACATTGTTGCATTATAACCTATTCAACAGAGACTCATTTCCGTTTACATCCCTTTAATACTGGCTTTAAAGGAACACAGCTATTTAAGCCAGGATATTTATCAGCTTTTAGTCTCAAAATCCATTTTAATTCTACTGTCTCCGTATAATTAAATAAATCACCTCCTCTATAATTATTATGTAAACAGTGAAGCACCTTAAAAAAATTATGTCCACTATTCTCCTTAATATGCTTGGCTAAAGCATTATTTTCATTGCCCATCCTAATTTCATACAGGTGACTAAAAGCCCTATCCGTAAATTTCTTGTTGGTTTTGCCAGCATACAATACATGGCATAGTTTACATGTTGTCAAATATATCATATCCTTGCTATTACAATCTGCATAAAACCTAGGCTGAAAAGTAAAATCTAGCTGAGGATGTCAGCCTGGGAGGATATGGTAGACAAAACTTGCTGCTTTGCTAGAGATTGTCTGCACCTGTTCCCCTAGGCTTTTGGATACTGGCAAAGGCCCTTGCCTCCTCCATAGTGCCTTTTTTAGGCAATGGCAAAACAACACATTTTCCAACATAACAAAATCTACTAAAGACAAACTCAGGCTCATGCTGCTTAATGCTAGGAGTTTCAACATGAAACTGCACTCCCTGGAAGCACTCCTCACCTTGGAGGATGCTGATGTCTGTGCCGTTACCGAGACATGGTTCAAGGCCACTGACAGCTACTCGGCCATGCAAGGCTACAATGCCTTCCACACATTCAGACCTCAAAATAAGCATGAAGCAACCAATGGTGGAGGTATATCCATCTTCATTAAAAACAAATACACTTCGAGACAGATCAAACAGCATGATTCTCTCAAACTACTCCCTGTCCAATTAACTATTGGGAAAGTACCATACCACATCATTGCTAGCTATAGATCCCCACCATGAACCAGGATAAGCAAACTGCCTACCTCGATTTACTGGAATCCCTCGGTATATAGCCCGATACTTTAGTCATGGGAGATTTCAAATATCCTTCTATAAACTGGGGGGGATACAAAAGCAAAAACATGCTCCTCAGAGGTTCCTGGACTTTGTTAACCCAAATAGTCTGGAACAGATAGTCTGCACCCCCACTAGGGGCTTTAATGTTCTGGACATAGTACTCACCAACCTGGGGTATCACTGTACTTCTCCATGTGTGATGGCCTCCCTGGTTAGGTCAGACCATAAATCAGTCTCTTTTGAAGTAACTACAGGAGCTGACACCCTCACAGAAACAAAAATTATAAAACATTTCACCAAAGCTAGCTACAGCATACTGCCAGTATAAAAAGCTTCATACCACCCACAATCGCAGACACAAATGATCACTATGCAGAAGTATATGCAAATTCCCTGTACAAACACTTAAGTGACTGCACAAACTCTGCTGTACCTGACCAGATCAAAACCAGGTCTTCCCTTAAAAACAAGCCAGTGTGGACTTCATATACAAACAAATTATATAAAAACAGGAAGAAATTGTTGTCCAAAAGCAAGAGGGCTATCACTCTGCAGAGAAAGAGTTCCCTCCTAAGCCTAAACAGGAAAATCAGAAATCTTGTTAAGTCTTCTAAAGCAAATTATGAAACTAAAATCGCATCCCTAGCCAAGGATAATCATAAGGCTTTCTTTAACTATGTTCAAAGTCTAAAAGGGAATGCCCAGCTATGTGCTGAACTGGTTGTAGATGGTATCACTCACACCACACAGGAAGATATTGCCAACCTGCTAGCTGACAGATTCAGTGCAAACTTCACCCTCCTATTCCCAACTACCATATCCCAAACATACCTGACACCAGGCCTTTGCCTGGTATCTCTAGAGAACAGGTAATCTCCAAGGCCAAAACACAGCCCCAGTGGGACCAGATAACATCCCAGGATGTTTACTAAACAATCTAAAACAAGACCTAGTGGACCTAATTGGCGATCCCTTTAATTATAGCTTGAGAACTCGCTATGTTCCTGCAGAATGGAGAACAGCAACAGTAATCCCCCTGTACAAAGGGGGGGGGGGCATCAACTGACCCTGGGAACTACAGACCCATAAGTCTAACCAGCCTCATCTACAAGATCATGGAAATAATTACCATGCACCTTATCAGCAAGGATATAGGTGACCTCCAAATGCTGGACCCAACTCATTTTCACTTCATTAAGGGTAGATCATGCTTATTAAACCTGGTAAATTTCTTTGAGAATGTCACCAAAACCATGGACAAAGGTAAGACAGTGCACACAGCCTATCTCAACCTTGCCATGGCTTTCAACACAATTCCCTACTCTAGCATCATGGAAAAACTCTCCCAAATAGAGATTAACCCTTACATTACTAGATGGGCAGCCAACTTGCTCACCAACAGAACACACTCTGTCAGAATTGGTGACTCCACCTCTACCAGTAGGCTCATCACCAGTGAAGTATCACAGGGGTCTGTGTTGGGCCCTTACTGTTTGGCATTTATTTCTCAGAGGTCCAGGCCAAAGTAGACAGCCTTTGGCTCACCAAATTCAGTGATGATTGCAAACTGGGAGCAATCATTGAGTTGCCCACTGATGTCAACATATTACAAGAAGGTCTAACAAAAACAAATGATTGGTGACAAAGCCAGGGTCTAAAACAAAATGCAAAGAAATACATTATTATTCCCTTTGGCAAAATGGTATTCCCTACAAATTACAATACTGACAGCATGCCCCTAAGTTCCAACCCAGTGGTGTGAGACTTTGGAACATAGGTTGATAGCAATGTGACCTTTAACCACCAAGTTTTCACAGTGGTAAGGGAAGCCTTCTATGCAGCACATCTCATAAGCAAGACCATAACACGTAGGTCAAAGGATGTTATAATTTCATTGTACTCGACCCTCATCAGACCACTAATGTAGTATAATGCACATTTTTGCATGTACCCTACCAGACACCTGCAGAAGCTGGAGAGACTTCAAAGGCTTCCCACTAAAAAAATGTAGGGAGTCCAAACCATGACCTACGTGGACAGGCTGAAAGCCCTGTCACTTTACTGTGTATCTTATAGGCTGCTGAAAGGTGACTTCTGCCTGGCCTATAGGGCAATATCCAACAACCCTGCCCTAATGGAAATGCTGCACATCCGCAAGTCAAATGGTTCAAGAGTCACTCACTCTAGGGATCACAACCTAGCTTGCAACATTGACAGATCATACTGGAGAGACAGATATGTCTCCCAAAGACTGCCACTTCTCCAGAATAGACTTCCTATTCACATAATACTGAGCTCCTCACTGACCCCATTCAAATGCAACCTAGATAACTGGATGAGAGACCGCAAATTCACCCCTGGGGTGGCACCCATGTCCCTCATGGACAGGGGTAGCTGGTGTTGATCAAAGACCCACTCTGTTAATAAATTTGTTCTGCGAACTACCCAAAAAAGAACAAATGGGGATAGCTGGTATTAACATGGCTAGGCTTGTAAAGGCTCTAGGGCCATTAACCTAGTAACCTCCTAAGAAGCTATAAGGTAGGTTTGTTATCCTTGTATTCTTTTTGTAAGGAACCTCTGTGGTTGCTCTAGTTGCTGCATATGCATGGCCAGATACATACCAAAGGGACCATTGTACTCTGTGACTGGTCTGATAAGGGTGGAATACAGTGGTATAATGACTTCTTTGGACCTAGGTGTCATGCCCTTACTTATAAGCTGCACAACATAAAAGGATTACCTCACCACTGTGCCCATGTATATTGAACAGGAGTTGGTAACGTTGGAGAATAAGGCACAAAAATGGACTTTGAGATTTGCAGCAGTGCCAAGAAGAGAGGGAGGACAGGATTGTCTGAAGTTTGTAAAAGGGAAATGGTGCCTTGGACTGGGTTTTCAGAAAAAAAAATTTTGCAAATTGCACCTGCATGCTATCTACTTTTGTGTGTACCAGACAGAGCTAGTTTAAAACCATGAGTGATACTGATACAGTCCGTATCTTATGAGAAGGAGCACATTTTGTGGCAAACCTGGCAACCTGGTGTAAAGTGTATCGTGAAAAGTAGACTTGCATATGTCGATCATGATTTGTTTGTAAAGTACAGTCATACAAAGACTGCAGTTATCAGAAATAATAAAGGAGTATCATCATATACATATATATATATATCAAGTATAAACTGACTTTTTTAGTCATGTTGAAGTTTTTCCCCCCTGAGGGTGCATAGATGTTTATCATTTTACAAGTAGCCATATAGGTCGAAATTTCCTTCTTTTTTCATGAAATAGACTATTTTACAGACATCTTTTTTGTTTATTTATTTATTTGCAGTTGGTTTACCAGGATAGTCCATTGGGCAAAGATGAACCCATTTTCAATGGAGTCCTGGGGAGAAAAGCTCCAAACAAGTTACAATAGGTTTTACATCCTTTTTACAATATTTTACAAGAATTATACAATTAGAGCATACAATTTGTGGTAGACAAGACTAGTGTTAAATGTTACAGTTAGAGCAAACAATTTTTGGAAGAACAAACTGGTGGTGCACATTACAGAAGATGCAGGCTACAAAAGGTAAACATTTCAATGTAGATAAGTAAGAAGCAATTGTATCATTTGTAAGTTTTTTTTTTTTTTTGCTGCGCAGAGATAAGAAATGTCCTAGTGGAGGAGAAGGAGAGATAGTCAGTATAGATCATGAAGGATGTGAGCATGAGCATTACCACTGGGAAAATAGATGAGAGTGAAGAGATTTTTTGAATGTAAGGTGGTTGAAGGTGGTACGAATGGCAGGAGGTAGGGAGTTCCAGAGTCGTGCTAGGCTAAAGGATAGGAGATTTTTACCAGGGGGACGATTTGGTTTATGCAATTCGATTAGATTTTGGTTGTTAGATCTAAGTACTCTGCTGGGAAGGTGAAATTTAAATGCTGAGGATAGAGATGGACACAGGTCAGGTTTGAAAATGAGCTTGTGAGCAGGAGTAAGTTGAGAATAGATGAGTTGGTTGGGAAATTCAAGCCATTTTAATTTATGCAGTGAAGAGCAGTGGTGGGTAGAAGACTTATGACTGGTAGCGAATTTAACAATTTTGTTGTAACAGGTGGAAAGTTGTGTTTTAAGGGAAGATTGGATGTTAGTTAGGAGTGGGGCTCCATAGAGAAGAGAGGGGATGAAAAATGAGGTAGAGAGAGTGATTTTAGTGGAGGGTGTAAGGTAGTGATTGTGCCGGTATAGCATGCCTAGTTTTTGATAGTTTTTTTTATATTGTGTTGAATGTGGGAGTTGAATTTGAGATGGTTGTCGATTTGAACACCCAGTAACTTAGCATTGGACACCAATTCAAGGGATGTGTTATTGTGTCTGGTAATTGATAGAGAGTTAGTATTGATAGAGGTGTGTTTAGAGGGGGTAAATACTATTAGTTTGGTTTTAGATGCATTGAGAGCAAGGTGGTTATCTTTCATCCATAGTTCATTGATAGAGAAGGCATCTTGTGTAAGCTTTTGTAGCACTGGGAAGGATGTGGCAGAACAAATGATAGTTGAATCATCAGCATATTGGATAATGCTGGAGAATGGGATAGAGTTGTAGAAATGGTTTATGAATATATTAAATAACAGAGGACCCAGTATGGAGCCCTGGGGAACTCCAGTTGGGGTATTTAGAAAAGAGGATGTGGCTGTTTTCCACTTTACTGCTTGATATCTATTTGATAAGTAGCTAGAGAACCAGGACAATGAGGAAGGAGATAAGGTGAGTTGAGAGAGTTTAGTTAGAAGAAGGTTGTGAGAGATAGTGTCAAAGGCCTTTGAAAGATCAAGTAAGAGGGTAGAGACAATAGGAGTCCCGAGCTGTATTTACCATTTCTAGGAAGGAGAGGAGGGCTGACATAGTGCTATGACCGGGTCGAAAGCCATGCTGAGTTGGAGTTAGTAGATTATTGTCTAAGAGGTAAGGTAGGAGCTGTAGATGGATGCACTTTTCTAGGAGTTTAGAGATAGGGGATCAGATAGCTATGGGGCGGAAGTTTGTAATATTGTTGTTATTGCCACCTTATTGTAGAGGTATGATGAAAGCCTTTTTCCAAATTTGGAGTACCATGCTTTCTTTGATAGAGCGGTTGATTAGTATACTGATGGGGTAGGCAATGGCTTCAGCAGCTATGCTAAGGAAGTATGAAGGAATATTGTCAGGGGCATTGGAGCATGGTTTACGTTTCTGTAGATTTTTTTTATCGTAGATGTTGGAATTGGCTTTACTGACAGAGGTGTGGGAAGAGGGGAAGTGGTAGTAGAGATGGAAGTGAAGGGAAGGGTGTTAGTTGAAGGGAGAGTGGGAGAAGTGGAGGATGGAGTGATATTGGAGAATGAAGATGTTAGTTTGGAGATGGAATCTATGAAAAAGGAGTTGAACTGTGTGGCTAAGTCGTGGTCAGGAGCATTGGGGTCAGGGCTGGGGTTGAGTATTTTGCCAGGATTGATAAGGGTAGAAATTCCTTTCCAGAACTTCTGAGGGTTTGTTTTATTACTGTTTCGGAGTTTGGAGAAATAGTTTTGTCGATCAGAAGTAATGAGCTTTTTTACTTTGTTTCTGAGTGTTTTGAATTCGGTATGGGAGAGGGGAGATTTATTTTTATGGTAAATAGCCCATACTTTGTCTCTGTGTCTCATAGTTGTTAGGGTATTTTTGGTTAGCCAGGGGGTGGTTTTTAGTTTTATTCTTTTAGAGCGTAGTGGAGCATGGTTATCTAGGAGATTTAAGAAGGTTGAGTTGAAGTGAGCTACAGCATCATCTAGGGCTAGATATTTTAGAACATTCCAGTTAATTGCTTTTAGAGAGTCAGTGAAAGCAGTAGGATTAAAGTTTTTTTGGTTGCAGATGGTTATGTAGTTGTGTGTTCTGAGTAAATGTGTTGGGAGTCGATGTGCAAAGGTGGGCAGGTGATCACTAAGGGAGTCTGGAAGTGTGCCACTGTCAGAGAAGTAATGAGGGTGAGAGACTAAAATCCAGTCTAGAATGCTACCAGTAGATAGAGTTTTTGAGGGGTGGGTTGTGGAGTTAATTAGCTGTGAGAAGTTGTAAAGGTTAATATTAAGTGGACTTGTGGCAGACTGAATGGAGGGCCAGTTGATGTTTGTATCACCTAAGATTATTATTTCATTATTAATATTAGTGGAGATCCAGAAAAGGATATTTCTGAGTGTAGTAATATTGTCTCCGGGGGGGGGGATGTAGAGGGAGGCTATTAGTATGTGTTTGTGTTTATTAATTTGAAATTTTGTCAGGAGTAATTCTGCTTTATTAAAGTTGGGAATTGGTTTGTTATAAGGGGTGACTGTCAGGGAGGATGAATATAAGAGAGCTACACCACCACCTTTTTATGGGATCTATCTTTCCTGATGATTGAGTAGTTTGGTGGTGTTATTTCATGGTCTTTTATGTGGGGCTTTAGCCATGTTTCAGAGATAGATAAAATGTTGGGTTTATTGTGTGAAAGACAGGCATGGAGGCTTGGTACTTTGTTTACTATGCTTTGGGAGTTTAGGGAGGTGAAAAGTATAGACTTGTCTATAGTGGAAGAGTTTGAGGGGCCAGGGTTGGGATGTATGTCTCCTGATAATAGAGTAGTAATTGGATGTAGAATAATATTGGTAAGGTATTTGGATTGCTTAGAGTATGGGTTGTGCTTTGATGCATCAGTGAAGTATTTGTTTGCTACTATTGTAGATGAGTGTTTGTGAGGGGTAATGAGCTTATAAGAAAAGAATAGTTGTTTTTTTATAGGATAAAGATGGGGAAATATTATGATGTTAGGTTTCAAAGGAGGCGTGTTAAAGTGTGTAGTTATGTGGAAGGCTTGAGTGTGGCTAGTATGTGTGGGTTGAGTGAGGTAGTAAATGTAGGATAGGTTGAGGAAAAATAGGAGTAGTGAGGGGTAGGTTAAGGGTTTTGGGAACATAATAAAGGTGGTTGTGTAAAGAGAAAAGAAAAAGGTTGTAAATAGTTACTATGCTGTAATTTAGAAGACCTTTTTGGAGTAGGAGGGTTATGTGTATTTGAGAGTTGGAAGGGCATTTGGTTAATTGTGGGGAGTATGGTGTGGAGTAATGTATGATGGGTTGGGTTAGCTAGAAGCTGTGGGCTGAGCAGTGGAGGTTGATTGGTTAGATGGGATTTACTAGTGGGTGGAGTGGTGGATATTATGGGTAGGATTGGGGAGTGCTATGGAGTTGTAGTGGGTGTAGTTAGCTAGGTATAAATGTAGATGTCCTGGGGTGGGTGGGAATTGGGGGCAGGGTAGGGGAGCGGAGTGAGCCCGCAGGGCAAACGGAGCTGGAAGAGCCAAGGAAGGCAGGATGAGAGCGAGAACCTATCCGTGGACTATTGTATGGAGAGGTAAGTACAAGGGGCAAGGGTTTAATAGGATAGTGTTACTTAAGATATTAAAGAGAAAAAGAAAGCAAGGGAAGTTAGAACATGTATAAAGTAGAGATTAAGGTAAAAGATGTGAGAATCAAGAGTAGTGGGGAAAGGGAGCTGCCTAGTGGACAGATGCTAGAATGCACCAGGGATTCCACCAAGGTAGATCCCTAGGCAGAAAATTATTGAGGAGGACAAGGGACTAGTAGAAAAAGTGGTCTGGAAAGGGGCTGAAATGGGAGGCGCAGTGCTGGACAGGGTTTAGCTGCTGAGGGATCCTGGCAAGGGAGCCTTATACCAACATTCCATCAAACATCAATCTGCTAAATTTATGTTTACGGTCATTGATAAAGTACAGGGGAACAGACAAAATCAGTTGGGTTGGCAAAGTATTCTTAGTAACAAAGAAAAATATTGGATTATACATTTGGGAGCCTTATTCCCACCTGGACTAAATGACCATTTATAATTTACCTTATACATATATATGGTATCACACACCATATTCTTTGGCACTATTTGTTTATCTATTTCAATATTATATTGTTATTTATATCACATTTTGTGTTTAGAATATGGATAATATTCTATTCTGAATACTGATCATTATGGGAAGTGCATTTTATTTAATAATATTCTGCACACTTTAAATAATTAATATGCAGTTAAGTGGAAGCCATTTGTTATTGGCTATGGATATATATAAATATGGAGTGTGTTTAATGGAGCATGTCTTTGCTATTTGTCCTCACTGAAGAAGGTGTTCTACCGAAACTAGTTTGAGGTTACGCTTTTTGTTGTTGTGAGAGTATTATGGTGCTTCAATGGCACCTACTTTATTCCAATAAAGCCTTTGGAACCGTATTGCTGGCCTTTGTTTGTTTCCTAAGGGAGCATACAGAACCTAGCAGGGCTTTTAATACAATATTAAATACAGAGATTTAGCAGTGGTTGTACATACTTTCTTAATTCCTTCTGTGACAATTTTATATCTGTTCACATACAAGGGATGTGGCAGTAGAACCTTTTCTATATTAGTATGGGAATAGGCATCCAGGCCAGGCGTAGTTACAAAAAGGTATTTCAGGGCAAAAAGGCTGGAGAAGAAGAGAGAAATTAGAGAGAAAGATTGTACTTTAATAGGTAGTACAGAAACACATTGGCTCACAATAGCATATATTTGTCTGTGTAAACAGGTAGCATTAATATATCAATTAGCATGTGCAACACAGTTTTAGAGAACTGAGAAAAAGAAGCAATCTATACAGTTTGCTTGCACTTAAGTAATTAATACCAAATCACATTTATCCACACTATAACAAACACTAGAGCAACTATAGGTTAACACTAACTAATGATTCGGAGCATTAAGCTATGCAGAAAATATTCAAGTGAAAAACAGTCAATTCACTAAAAAGGCAGTACAATATGTGCTAGGTATCTTAACAGAGAACTGTTCTTCTTGAACAACATTAGATAGTCCAGTTGAACAGTTAAAAGGTAGAATAATCTCTTCTGAGCATATGCTGAGGATGATGTATATAGTTAGAGTTGCCCAGTACACTCAGTGAGCTACAGTTAAATAGCTTTAGCTATGTCCCATTAGACCAGCTCAGCCTTAACAATTTGTATTAATTCCTATGATCGTACTTAGGAATACTGTTCATAATTAATTGTCGTCCTATTATATAAAATATACTTTTGCAGGATTAATGATTGTGTTTATGGTAAGCGCTTAATTCTTAGCCAGCACGCGATACAGGGGTTGGCACCAAAATTATTCAATGACCAGCACACCAACAAGAACAAACTTCGTTCCTTAACATTAATTATCAGATAAGCAGGCTAAATGGTATCGTATGTGATAAGTGCTAGTCGCTCAGCAGGACACAATATATGGATTTGCACCAAAAGATATACTAGATTAGCACGCAAATAATTCACATAATTCTTCCAATTGTATTAAATATAAGTTGTGCGGGTTTAATGGAAGTTTATTTGATTAGCTTTAAACTTCTAGTCAAAACTCGATCAGGGATTAGCACCAATAGGCATCGCCGATCAGTACGCTGTTTGTATAGTAAAAAAGATGGTCTATGGAAAGATATTCAGTAGACAACTTGTTTAGCACGCCAATAGTGCATGAGTACTTTCTATTGTATAAATATATGTTGTGCGGGCTACTGGAAGTGTGTATGGTTAGAATGTAAACGCTTAGCCAGCACTCGTACAGGGATTGGCGCCAATAATGTTCAGCACGCTAGTTGGTACAGTAAAAAAGCCAGTTTATGGAAAGATAGTGTTTCAATGCCTACAAGTTGGCGTTAGTGCTGAGATCATCAACACTTCACAAAACTAGAGGCAAGACTAGTAAATGGTAAAATGGCATTAGCGATTGCCTTCTAAACCAATAATTCATGACCATCACACTAAACATTCATTAATTATCGGTCTATGGTAGATAGCGTTACAGCGCCTAATCATGGGTGTAATTGCTGAAATTACCAGCACTCAAAAGGAAATGCAACATGTCTAATGTTCAAGTAAATTGCAAGTCATGAGCATTGCTTGGTTCAAATGGGTTTGCAGATGCCTGTGAGCTATGCTCAGATGGTGAACTGGGAGTTTGTATTTTTCATTCTGGACTGAGGAATATGCATTTAGATAAGAAAATATTGTTGCTTAAAGGCAGGTGTGGTTAACATGTTGAAAGATGGACATGGACGCTATTATCTTTTTTTTTACTACTGTAACTCTATGTCACTGGCAATATGGGCATATCTTCACTGTAAATCATCATCGAGACTGTTTAAATTTTTTGACTTCTGTAAATATCAGAATAAATGTCTTAATATATTTTTGAAATTCCTTTGCTGGAGTGTTTTCATTGTTAGTTGTTTCCTACTGTGTTATTATATACACAATTTATTCTTCTATCAGCAATCTCCTGAAAATTATTAATGCGTAGTGTGCTACAACTACAATATATATGAAAGAGGTTTTTGAAATTTCTCTTTTATAACTTTATGAGGATGTTTACCAATTTTAATGGTTACAGAGTACACAGACACACACACACACACACACACACACACACACACACACACACACACACACACACACACACACACACACACACTCACACACACACACACACACACACACACACACACACACACACACACACACACACACACACACACACACACACACCCCCACACACACACACACACACACACACACACACACACACACACACACACACACACACACACACACACTAATTAGAAACATTTTACTTGTTAGTAGGGCTGCAGATGATTTTTAGAGGGGCATCACTATGGCAATTTGAGAAGTTTATGAAGTGTATATGGTTGAATATAGGCCAGATAGATTGGGTTTGCAAAAATGATCTAGAAAATTATGGGAACATGGAGTTCACTAGAGTACAGAGCGTGTGGTTATAAGTGTAGGACATGGTGCTAGATAGCTGTAGATCCTGTAGTAACTTAAAGTCATGTTCGGATATTCAAGAAGCTGCCATTACTACAAATGTAGGGAAATGCATGGATAAGTAAGTTGTTTTTTAAAAGCTATGTTTAGTGTTTTCCAGAGGATGGATATATTTGATGAGTAGCTCTACACCTATCTGACAATGACTGATGAACCCCAAAAATTGATATATAGCTTAATGTCAGAAATTAATATGTTTACTTTGTGCTGGTCATGTAATCTGATTAAACAGTGAAGCGACAGAGCATAATGCAACAGTTGACACTTGGCTGCAGTTTTGATTATGCTACATGAATCCACTTTTATTGGATGTTTATAACTGAATACTTGAAACTGTATGACACAAAACCTGCATGCACAGAGTCATGTTGCATTATTAGTTTATTTTGGGTACTAGAATTGTTCAGTTCATTTGTGTTATAGTATTTTAGCTTGTAGTGATGTTTACTGTAATTTGAAGATAACATTAAAGCATGTATATATTTCATTTGAAGGATGGGATTTCTCATGTTGCTGTTATTTAGATAGGGTTATTAAATTCAGGCCATAAAGATTATTATAAGTCTATAAATGTTAGATTGCTAAGGGAGAAAGGTTATTTTGTTTCCACAGAGCAATGTGTTATTTGTTCTGTACACTAAAGTAAAAATGTTAAAACAAACCAAGCTGAGTCCACTTTCGTTATCAAACAAGTTTAGCACTTTCATTGGGTAATTCAAAATGACTTCTTCAGAACAAGATAATAAGTAACAATACTCATTAAATAACAAATGAGAAAATAATATGACAAAACACAATAAATGAAAATGATAGTTTGATTTTTGACAAATTTTCCAAAACAGGAAAAACTGCATAAAATATGTAGCTAATGTAACATAAATAATTTTGTATTTCTCCATATTCATCTCAGATATCTACAGCTTTCAGCCAAAAAAAGAAACAACCTTTACAGAACTTTTACATTGTATAGATTACACACCATTTAAACTAAAGGATTTATGAACAGACTAAAATATACAATTCCATATGAAGAACTTAATACTGAAAATGCAAAGGCAAATGTATTATATCCAATGGAGCACAACAAACGTAAACTGTGGTTTCATAAATAGACAGATATATTGAGAAAGCTAAACTTGCATTAGCCATAAAACAGCTTCTGGAGTCAGTCATGAAGGTTAAAATTTGGTTTGTTTTACAAATCAACAGAACAAAAAAAGAAGTTATGTACTTACCATAACATTACATGTGAGTTGTTCATTTCGCCTTCATTCTTTACTGATGGGTTTGGAGCTGATCCCTCGGCTCTGATATGGCCAGTTGTAAAGCTTGAGGTCTTCAAATAGCTCGAGGCCAAGTCCCTATCCCATGATGCACCTGGAATTACCTCAGATATTGTTTGCTGCGTATAATAATACCATATGCCATTCTTTCACTCCCTAGAGAAAGGTATAGAAGGAATGAGTAACCAGGATGGATACAGCATCTCGGTCATCTATCAGCCTAGGAGGGGTTAGGAGCGAGGGACATAAGAATGAAGATGAAATGAACAACTCACATGGAACGTTATGGTAAGTACAAAACTTCTTTATGTGAAGTTGTTCAATCTTGCCATTCATTCTTTACTGATGGGTAGCATCCCAAGCACCATCTATCTCGGGTGGCTCATGGGACAATATTTCTCAGGACTGTGGATCCAAAGGAGGCCCTGTCCCTGGCGGCCTTGTCAACTTTGTAATGAGTGATAAAGGTATGAGGTTTTGACCAAGTGGCTGCTGCACAAATATTATCAATGGGAAGCCTGGCAGAAAACGCAGATGATGTAGAAACTGCTCTAGTTGAGTGAGCTTTAATCTTGTGTTGCAAAGGCATATTGGCAGCTGAATAGGCAAAGGTGATACAATCAGATTAGACAGAGTTGTTTTAGCCACTGGTCTACCCTTCCTGGAGTCTGAGAATGAAAAAAAGTTGGTCTGATTTTCTGAAATCTTTTGTTCTACCCAAATAAAATCTGAGCTGTCTGTGAACATCAAGCTTGTGCAGCATATACTCTAAATTGTTTGCATAGTTGGGGAAGAAGACTGGCAAATCAATAATCTGGTCGAGACTGGTTTCAGTGCAAACTTTGGGCAAAAAGGAGAGGTTTGTTCTAAGTGAGACTCTGTCAGCATGGAATATCAAATATGGAGGATTGATGGATAAAGCCCGAAGCTCTGACACTCTGCAGGAAGAAGTAATAGCTACCAGAAAGATGGTTTTCCATGATAAAAATTTGAGGTTACAAGTGGAAGCTGGTTGAAATGGAGGAAGAATCATCCAGGAAAGCATAACATTTAGTTTCCATGGAGAATAGGGAGATTTCACAGGTGGTCTAATATGAAAGGTCCCTTTGAGAAAGGTTTTGGATAACTTGTGAGACATGATATTCAACCCTTCAAATCCAAGATGAAAATTAGAAATTGCAGCCAATTGAACACGAACTGTTGCTGCTGCAGCACCTTTGTTAAAAATCATAGTTAAGAACTCTAAAATAGAAGCCATAAGGGCGAAATTTTTTTTTTCAATTTGCTAAGATATATCTTTCTAGTAGAAGATTTATGAGAATATAAAAGGATCTGTTTTGTCTCATTAGAGAGGTTATGGAACCTGGCTATGATGGGAACTGGAGCAGCCAAACTGTCAGCTTCAGGGACTGCAGAGAGGGATGAAGATCCCCCGACGAGTGCGTCAGAAGGTCTGGAACTGGGTCCAGAATCCAAAGATCCTCCAAAAGATGAAGTTAAAGGAAGGGGAACCAAATCTGATGAGGCCAATGAAGGGCTATTAGAATGATGGTCCTTCCCAGGGTTTTGGCTTTTTGTAGAACCTTGGGTATCAGTGGGATCTGGTGGAAATGCATAGAGGTGACCCAGAGGCCAATCGTGTAAGAGTGCATCCCTTGGGGCTTGTCCCAGAGGGGGAATCAGGGTAAAGTAGCTTCTGCATTTTGTGTTCATGTGACGGGCAAAAAGATTGCAGCAAGGCTGGCCCCACCTGTAGAATATCTTGTCCGCTCTTTCTTTCTTGAGGGACCACTCATGGGGCAACAAGATGGCCCTGCTGAGCTTGTCTGCTATTATGCTGGATTTCCCCAGGATGTGCATTGCCAACAGAAAGCACTGGGTGGAAACAGCCCACTGTCAAACTCTGAAGGCCTCTCGACAAAGGGGGTAAGACCTGGTTCCTCCTTGTTTGTTCAAATACCAGACCACTAAAATATTGTATGTCTGAATTGCAATCGTACCCAGAGGAAGAAGGTCCTGAAAGTACTGCAATGCCAGAAGTACCGCTCTCATCTCCAGGACATTGATATTCAGATGTGTCTCTTGATCGGTCCATGTGCCTTGGGTTGAGTTTCCCTGAAAATGCTCCCCCACCCTATCAGGGAAGCATCCATGGTCACAGTGGCCACTGGAGGGGGTAGCACAAATGGGCGTCCTATCGTGACATGAAGTGAAGTCAACCACCACTGAAGGTCCTTTTTGCAGGATTTTTAGATCATTATAGTATGAGACATGGGAAGCTCTTGGTATGACCATTGAGTGAACAACAGCCATTGTAGTATCCGCATGTGCATATCAGCTAGTGGTATGGCTTGAATTGCTGCTGCTATCATGCCCAATAATTTCAGAATTTCTGATGCTGGTGCTCTGTCTTTTGATATCAGAATGCTGACATGCTGATGAAGAAGAAGGAGTCTTTGTACTGAAAGCCTTAGTGTGGTGGTGTCCAACTCTGCCCCGATAAAAACAATATGTTGTGATGGTGACAAGGCAGATTTTTCTGAGTTGATTGTAATGCCCAGATGATTGCAGAGTGATAGAGTGGACTCCCTGGCCTGAATGAGTTGATGCCTGGTGATGGCGGTAAGCAGCCAATCGTCTAGGTACAGAAACACAGGGAATCCTAGATGACTCAGGTGAGCTGTGACCACTGCCATGTATTTGGTGAACACTTTGGGGGCTGTAGTGAGACCAAAGGGCAGGGCTCGAAACTGATAATGATTGGCTCCCAACCGGAAGTGCAGGTGATCCCTGGATGGTCTGGCCATTTTTATGTGGTAGTACATATCCTTGAGATCTATTGAGCACATCCAATTGTCTTTCCCTAAGAAGGGAAGAATAGACTGAAGTGTGACCATCCAAAACTTAGGCATTTCGGATACCGGTTCCACGACTGGGGACCAGTTCCGAAAGGTAAAGATTGTCGTCTTCGATGGCAGTGGAGCCGAAGTCAAAGACTTTTTTGATTTCTTCGAGTCTGAAGTCTTGGAAGACTTTGAGGACTTGCTGGATCCATCTTGGTCACTCAAAGCTTCCTGAAACGACAGTTTCAGCAACCCTCTATCAATCAATTTTCTCTTCCTTTCCTGTAACACCCTAGAAGAAAAGGAATGGCATATAGCACAGCTGTCTTGTAAATGCAGAGCTCCTAGGCAGTATACACAGTTAACGTGGCTGCCTGTTACAGACATCTTTTGGCCACACTTTGGGCACTCTTTAAACCCAGACTTGGGGTGCTTGTCTTGGTCAGCCATTGAGAAAAAATTACTGTCACAAACACACACAGCAGAAATGCAAGTTCAATACATATATATATATATATATATATATATATATATATATATATATATATATATATATATATAGCTATATATGACAGTAAAAACCTTTACTGTCACACAATTGTCTACCAATAACCTTCTAAAGCATACTCCTTCCTTCCGATAATGTTATATGTAGATGGCAGTGATTTACATGTTTAACTCCTCTGAAAAAATAATCAAACACATGACCTTTATGATATTACAAGTGCACTACATTTCAAACAAATAATTCTCAATCTCAGCCATTAGAAAACACCACATCCTTTAAGTAGCTTGGCCTCTGGCTTGACCCCACACTAACCTTTCAGCACTGTATTGACAAAATGGGTCTAAAATACAACAAACATTATTCTGGGCATGGAAAATCTCTTACCTCCTCTCTCCAGCTGGCAGAGAAGGCAATGAAAATGAGATTCCTGTCATCCATCTTCAATGTGGCCTTCAATTTTTGCAGCTCTCTCAAAGACACTTTCCTCACTCCAAACAACTGCTAAAAAATGTATTGTTTCATAACTTTAGCACCCAGAACAGAGTTTCTTAAAAAGGCTATACAACTAACAATTCAGTAAGGAGTTGATCAAATCCTCTACATCCTACTATATAAGCTGCTCAACCAACACATATTCCCATCCCAAGCCAATAGATTTATCGTAAGAGAAAAAGTCTACAATCTAGGAAGATAGCCCCAAATCATACCTGCTCAACACACACCTTCTGCTAACAAGAAATGTTGCAACCATAGCTTCTCAGTCCCAGAACTCAAACTATGCGGATTCATTACCCACCTGCAAAAGTAGTCTAAACAACTTCAAAAACTTCAGAAGCAATTCAAAACAAAATCTACTAGAAAGAGCTAATTGTCAATGTTGGAATAACTCAAGCATTTCCTGACTCTCATAAGCCATAGTCGTCCTATTATGCATGCTTCCATAGAGTCCTGCGTATATCTCCCCCTAACATCCTACCCTATTCTTCCACTCTCCACTTATCTCTTCCTACACCCCATCCCCTCTCACAGAATACATGTTCTATCCATCCCATCTGCTTTACACAGAATGTAGACACAGATATAGAAATCAGCAAGGTATTTCAGCACGTTTTCTCCACACTTTACTGAAGCAAGTACAGATATTTTTTTTCTTTTCTTTTGTTTATGTATATTGATCCTGTATAATATTTATGCTGACGTAATCTCTGAATGTTCAACAATGATGCATTCTTATGACAATGACTGTTTGCTTTCTGTGTTTTCACACCCCAGTAAACACTTGTCTCACATGTAATAGCTCTTCAGTTATTGTAAGAACAGCAGAAAGTAAACCATGTTGTCTTCTTCACTAGATCAGATGATCCCATCAGCACTTAACTTCTGGTTCTTGCTTCAGTAGAAGGGGCATGGGCCCCTGGTTAACACATTTTAATAGAGACAAGAGTGTCCAAATAAAACTAAACTTAAAGGGATGAAGAGACAGTGCCTATCTAGAAAGTTTAGCATTGCAGTCCTCCTGTCTATATAGCCAATGCAGTGGAGCATGGTCTGTGACCAATGTGAACTTTCTCCTCATCCTACAGTATTTTAGCATACTGAAGCCTCACTTTCTATTGCACAGTATTACTTCTCAATATTGCTGAGTTTACAACTAATGCAGCAAATAACGTTCTTTAATGGTTTGTGATAAGACAGCCCCTATGACCAACTATAAGGCATCAGTCAGTAAATGAATAAGCAAAGTAGGGGGCTAATATTTTATTTATTTATTTTTTATTTTACATTTGTTGACCGGGCTAGTCTAGCTGGATATATGTCCATTTTCAGTAGAAGCCCGGGGAGAAAAGCTCCAATGGTTAGTACAAGTTTAAACAGAGATCAGCAATACAAGATTAAAATTTATAAACAGAGGTAGGTAATACACATATTACACAAATATGAAAGGAGCAAAAACAAAAAGTGGAGTAATAAAATGTCTTACAAAATGTAATAAAATAGTTTAGGCTCAAAACTTAACATGTCCTTTAATTTCTTAAATGCTTCTTCTGTGGCATCTGTCCACTTGACAGGGAGGCCACAACCTTGGTCAAATCCATTAACGGACAATATATGGTTGCAAAGTGTAAAATAAACATATGGTAGTAATTGGCTAATCCTATGAAAACATTTACCTGTTTCCTGCTATTGGGTGTTGGGCAGTTATATATCACTTCAAGCTTCTCTGCCAGTGGCTTTAGTATCCGTCTACCTATTATGTAGGCCATATAATGGGCTTCTGATATCCCTAACTTTCATTCCATTAGGTTGTTCATCAGTCCAGACATATGTAAGGAGCCCAATTGGCCTAGACTTTTGGGAGATGACTTTTCTGGTCCTCTGAGAAGATTATTGTATTATCAGGGTGAGTTATACGGCATAGCTTTATATTAAAAGAGGTCATCAAATGTGAAGAATGTCATTTTCTCTTTTGTTTCAAGGGTTAATGGATTTTCCAATATTTCATTCTTAAGTACAAAGTGGATATAAGTCTTGATTTACTTCAGCTAGTACATCCACTTGATGCACAGAGCAGGAACCAAATTTAGAAATATTGTTTGGTTTTCTGAAGTAATTATAAAACCTTATAGGTACACCGGACATGAGAACCAGTATGACGGGGTTATTCCACTCACTCTAAGACTTTTTCATAACTCCTAGTTTCAGCATTTTCTTTATCTTTTCCTTAACTGCCTGGCATTGGGACTCTGGTAGCTGGTATGGTTTTACATTTACTTTTCCATCAGACAAGAGTTTCAGTATTGTGCTGGATTAAATTAGTCCTGCCAGGTAACTTTGAAAATATATATGTTTTTAAGTACAAATCCAGTCTTTCATTTATGTATTTATTTATTTATATTTGGTTTGTAAAAGAGGTTAGTATCACTGGGCAGATGCTTTTTTTCAGGAGAGACTCAATGTGCTAATATACTAACTAGGGGGAATTTGATCAAGTCACAGGGGAGCTTCCCTGACTCTTTTTAAGTGCCATGGGATTTTTAAATCTGCATGAGCTTTCAACAGATCAGTTAAACAGGATGTTGGTTTAATGTGTCATCCAGTGGACTTTAACTTTAACTTATTGTTTCTGGGAAACTGACAAGGATTCCCGTATGTTGTCTTCAGGGCACACAGTAGCAGCCTTGACTTCTTTGGTAAACATACTCACTACAGAAATCTCAGTTTCTTTCCAAGGTTGTAAAACATTTCTGTGGTATATCTACTGTATTTTCCTCTTTCCATTTTGTCTCACCTTATTGTTTACTTCACTTACTGTCTGTTGTAAATTTGAAAGGTCCTTGTGACATTGCTAGGGACTTGTTCAACAGTGATCACCAACAGAAGTACATTGTCCGCTGTTTTGAACTCTCAGAAATGAGCATGTGAATTATACATTCTCTGTCATGCTTCCTATACTTTTTCCATATGTTCCTTTACTATGGACATTACAATGTTTAACCTTTCTTGCAGGTCAGTAAAGTATTCTCTCACAGTCTTAAAGGGGCTGTTTTTCTCTTCCCATATTTCTTTCATTCTATCAAGCAAGCCTTGGGAATATCTGCCATATCACAGTTCAAACTGTGTGAATGCAACTGAAGGTTGTTGTACTTCCCTCACAACAGAAAGAAGACAGGGAAGTAGTTAGCCCAGATCTTCCCATCCTCTTCTAGATTATCCCTCAACATGGGCTTTAAGGTTTTATTAAACAATTCAACTATCCCATCTGAGGGTGGTAAAACATAGGCCCTCAGCTGTTTTACCTTAAAGAAATGGAAAGGGTTATACCTTCCTTTAGACATGAATGGTGTGCCATGGTCAGTAAGAATTTCACAGGGAATTCAACTCTAGAAAAAAGTAGTACTAGATATTTTCGCTACAACTTTGACATTCACTCTCCATGAGGGTACTAATTTAGGAACGTCGGTTGTATAGTCAATAACTATCACTGTATATACTAGTGACCCTTACAAGACTTTACAAGTGGACCCAACGTTTTCATTACTAATCATTTGACTGGGATTTCTATTATAGCTAAGGGTATCAAAGGGCTCCTAAAACCTGGGTTAGGCATCATCTTTTCACATTCTGGGCAGGTGGCACATATATTTTCGACTTCTTTCATAACAACAGATCTGTAAAATCTAGACAGAACTATAGCTTTTGTCTTTTTCATCCTCAAATTCCCCCTTCCCATAATGCGTCTATAAGCTAACTTCATTGCATGCAAGTCCTCTGAAAGGCTTTGATATTAACAATTGACTTAGTATTTGTTTCCTTTAATTGGTCACATACACAGCAAACCACTGCTTATTTCAAAGCAAGGATATGGAATGGGTTTATTCTGGTCAGCTGTTTTTCTTTCCACTTATATTATAATCTATCTAGTTCTCCTCAACCTATTGATCTTCCACTGGGCTTTCTTAAAATTATTATAGCTTATCTGGAGAGTTGCTAGATCAAGGTTTACTTCTTTAGGATTCTGTAATAGAGGGTGTAGCCTCTTCTCCCATAAAGACAGGTACAAATTGTATCACTTCATCTAACTCATCCTATAAAGGTTAACTATTCTCATCTGCTTAAGATACTGGCCTTTTCCTTTTATCTAGTTCAGCATTGTTTCTCCTTGTTCTAATCATAGAATCTCACTTTGCTATATATTTGTCTCTCTGCCCTGGTTTAGCAGAGAGAATCTTAAGACTCTGTTGGGCTTCCTGAATACTTACACCTACATATTTTTGTATACCTGTATGCCCTGTATCAGTTCTAGTATCAGTGCCAGTACTGATTTCTCCTTTAGTTCTGAGTTCTGAAGTTCTGGCATCAGGTCTGACTATCCCTTCTAGGCAAACCAAAATCTTAGAACATTTGAAAGCTTCTAGTCCCACAGCTTTGTTTTTATTGGGTCTGTGTGCATCTGCCAACACATTAGGTTGCACACCTCATCCCAGGTCTATATCAGTTTAGTGGAAACTTACTTTGTCAAATGCCTTTTCATTCACCTCTTTTCATCAAACCCCATTTCATCAACACATTTGCCCAGTGTAGTGTGATCTTGGAGATGGTATATATATAATTGAGGGAGGGGCACAGCCCCCCCACATCATTCTGTTTAGAATGGTGTAATTTTTCTTACAATTACTTTTTTTTCCGCTGGGAAACTGTTTTGCTGATTTAACGGTTTGATGAAAAGGGGTCAATGAATAGGTATTCGATAAAGTAAGTTTTCGCTAAACTGATATAGACCCCCGCATCCCACACATATTTTCTAAAGTCTTTAAACTGACAAAAGTAACAAGTAATTGTCACAACATGTGTTATATTAGGCACTGAAGTTACTAACTGTAATAGTTTGTATTTATATTTGGTTTATAGGATACTCATTCTTGTCTCCATGTATACATATTACATCAGTTTTCAGGTTGCTACTCTTTTTGTGCTTATACATATATTACAGTTTAACTAGTGCAATCATGTTCCCAAAAGTCTAACAATCTTAGCAGCTCCTTCCCTCCTAATGAAATAACGTCTTGATAAGATAGGGGACAACACAGTCACAGGATATAGATTCTAAAATCTTAAAAGTTAACAGTTCTACATTATCACATTCTATTGGTACATTTTCAGGAACACTAACAGCTTGATGATTAGTATTATTAGTTTTTGCAGGCACATAGCTGCTGCCATTATTTGTATAGTACTTTACTGAAAGCCTTGTCTTAAAATAATAGTAAAATAGTCCAGTTGACAATACTTTTGGTTTTTTTATAGCTATTGACACATGCTTAGATGAGGGATTTTTAGCAGCTCTTACTGCAGGCAAATTAGCTTTAAAGTTTACAATTTCATTTAATAACAAACATTCTACTGAAGCAGCTAGTTTTTCCAAAGACTTGAGGTCACACTAAGAATTCACTTTCTTAAGTGGCTAGGGAGTGCCCATTTAGATTTATCTATGGCTGGAATTAAATAAGTCATTTTAAAATGTATTGGTCCGTCCATAAAGAATGCCCAGTTATAGCACTTAAGGAGCTGTACTTTAGGTTTATGTGCCCACCGTGGCTAAAAATTCTTTCTTTAGTTATATGTTGAAATACTCATCATTTTCTCCAAAATCCATATAGGTTTTGAGGGTGTCTCCAGTCAGATATTGTCGCTTTCGTGTTAGGACACGAATAAACAAATCTTTGTGGGTTCTGTTCAAGCAGCTTTATTATATACAAACACCTTACTATTGTTGACTATAGACTGTAACTTAAGTAACTTATATACAGTTAATGACTATGATCATGCATGCTCACTCCCTAGCTGCTCTTTCAAAATGGCACTAAAGTTCTGCATTTGTGTGGGTTATATATGTGCACGTACATCCTTGCATGCTTCTTAAAGATACAAGCACGCACACTTTACACTCTGATCTACATCCTCTCTCTTTGAGAAATAGACCATACAATTGTTATGAGACAGTTTGGCATGCAGAAATCACAGGTGATCTATAGACATGCACTCATTCACTCCGGAGCAGCTCTTTTGAGTGTGCACCTTTAACCCCTAGTGGGCGTGGCTTAAGCCTTTAAAAACTAAGTTATCACCTTAGAGTTCTAGAAAACTCTCATTGAAAGAGGTCAAATATCAATAGAGTTGTGTTTGCCATCACATATGGCACAAGACAAAATATCCTGGTACCTTGTAAGTAACATGGTTTTGGAATTATTAATGCAAATATGAACAATCCATATTTGACGCCTAGAGGAGCAGTAGGGGTTAACTGCAGAAGACGCCTGGAGGAGCACTCGGCTGTACAATGTTAAACATATAGGTATGTACAATCAAGTCCACGTTGCTGCATATTTCACACTTGGTTTAGACCCTTGACCATATCATGTGACATAAAACTGGGAATTAGATTTAGCAACTGGGACAGTTTCTACAAAATGGTTGACCTGTGGAATGTTCAAATCACTTTCTGGAACAGAATCAGACTTTTGAACACATTCTGTTCTGGAAACAGTGTAAACTCATTCTTAGATTTAGAGTTTGCATCACAGATACAATGTTGTGATTGCAATGATGATGATGGTTCTGGTACAGGAAGAAGATGTTTGCGATTCCTCCTATACTCCACTCCTTCGGAATTTACCAAGTAAATCTCAGATCTGCACAGATGCCTGTAATCTGTCCTATTCGATCAAAACCTTTTGTTGTCTGGATTCGTACTGTCTCTCCTCCCCTCAATGGAAGAATTAATCTGCTCAATCTGTCATAACTAGATTTCTGGTTATTACGCTTCTTAAACAATTGAGCTTTGATGATTTTATTGTTCTTGGGTTTAGGCTCCAACAAACTTGAGGAAATAGGTAGCATAGTTCTAGATTGTCTGGAAAGTAGTCTTTGAGCAGGGGAGCCAAGAATATCATCATGGGGGTATGTTTCTGAGGTTAAGTAAATTCAAGAATACATCAGTATTGTCACGCTTTGACCTTTCAAGTAACTACATCATTGGACTGGGGATATTCAGGACTACTAGTGATATGCACAAAGTCCCATTCTTTTGCAAATTTCTGAAACAACTGGCTAGTGAACTGAGTGCCATTGTCAGAAAAAAGTTTGTGTGGGCTACCATGAACTGAGAAATGACGTTTCAACAGTAGCTGAGGATAAGTTTGGTAGTAGATCAATCTCAAACCAATTTGAATAAGAGTCTACCAAAACTAAGTAGTGTTGATTGTTGCACTCAAAGATATCAGTTGCTACAGTAGACCAAGGTAGTTCAGCAAATGGATTTAGCTGAAGTGCTTCTCTTTGCAAATGCAGTCTAGTACTATTGCATACTGAACAAGATGAAAGAACTCTATCAATGTCTTTTGATAATGTATGCCAAATTACAATTCTCTGGCTCTTCTCTTAGTGGATGTGGATCCTGGGTGACCACGACACAAAATTTGAATATATTCTTGTTGTAAGAAAGCAGGAACAACAGTTTTAGGACTTTTGAAAATAATACCATCTTACATCAACAATTCATCCCTATAAGGAAAATAAGCTTGCACCTCAGGTGATACACTAGATTACTTCAACAGCCATTTGACATTAATATAATGAGTTAGCTTCTGTGAAATTGGATCAGTCTGAGTGTTATCACTTACTCATCAAGTCTAGTGGTAGAAAAACTATGCAATGACATCACATAAAAGTCAAAAGTCTCAGCATCAAGCTGTTCTGTTGAATTTCTAGGAGATCTGGATTAAGTATCAGCCAGATAAAGCAACTTGCCTTTAGTGTGGACCAATTTGAAGCTGTACTTTTGCAATTTGAGCATCATTCTTTGTAATCTCGCTGGAGCAGAATGCATAGGCTTCTTTAGAATATTAACTAGTGGTTGATAATCATTTTCAATCTCAATAGCTCGACCATAAATATAATCATGAAACTTAGAGCATGCAAATACTATAGCTAAAAGCTCTTTCTCAATTTGAGCATATTGCATCTCAGTATAGGTTAGTGTTCTAGATGCATAGGCTACTGGTCTGCCCTCTTGAAGTATGACTGTGCCTAGGCAAAATTTTGAAGCATCACAGGAAAGAATAACTGGTTTGTTCACATCATATTATCTTAATGTAGGTAGGGTGGTAATTTTCTGCTTAAGGTCTTCAAATACATTCTGATGATGTTCCAACCATGACCATGCAACACTTTTGCTTGCTAGCTCTCTTAAAGATGCTGTTAACTCACTGAAGTCTGGTATAAATTTGCCTAAATAGTTGACCATGCCCAGAAAATGCTGTAAACTTTGCACATTGTTTGGCACTGACATCTCTAGAATAGCTGCATGCTTGGTCGGGTCAGGTCTCAAACCCGTACTTGTAAGCAAATTTCCTATGTACATAAAGTCTGAATTTGCACTTCAGGGGATTGAGCTTTAAGTTCACTTCACATGCTCTGTGTAGAACTTTCTTGAGGTTTCTGTCATGCTCTGCTTCACCATTGCCTGTAACCAACAAATCGTCTACTATGATGGCCCAAGAATAACCTGAAAAATTTGTTCCACTGCACGCTGAAAAACTTCACTTGCAGAATTTATTACAAATGACATCTTTAGGAATCTGTATCTGCCATACAGAGTACCAAAAGTAGTTAGAAATGAGGATTTGCGATCTAGCATTACTTGTCAAATTTAACTCTTTGGATCCAAAACAGAAAATATAGTGGCATTCGGTATTAGAGCTGCAACTTCTTCAACTGTGCCCATTGGATGATATGGTCTTTTTAATGCTTTGTTCAAATCTCTTGGGTCAATACACATTCTGATTTCATCTGAGCCTTTCCTATGAGTGGCTACCATGAACAATACCCATTCAGTTGGTTCTGTAGCTGAACAAATCACACCTTGCTGTACCATTTTATCCAGCTGAGCTTTTACTTTATTCTGCATAGCTATTGGAACTCTACTTGCTGGTCTGACTACTGGAGTGATCTCTGGGTCTAACTTCATGGAATATACAACTGGGAGCTTGCCCAATTTATCATCAAAAACATCAGCATGCTCTGAGAAAATAGCTTCTGAGAAACTGGAACTCAGAACTGCACCTACAGGATGAACTTCTTTAGCAAAAGAAAGCAGATTCATTCTTAAACTATCTTTGAGACCCAATAAAGATTGCACTGGCCTTCAGACTACATAGAATAACAAGTTGCAACAGTTCTCAGCCAAATAACATAAAACCATCACTGAACCTTCGGTATGAATTTCTTCACCTCCATAAGCAATAAGTCTCACACTACTGGTTACATTGAGTTGCTCATTAGTTCTCACTTTTGCAAATGTGTCTGCTGATATAACATTACACTTTGACCCAGTGTCTACTTTGAGATCTGTGGATTTTCCATTAATCCAGACTGGACAAAACACTTCATTTCTTGTCAATAAGTTTACTGCATCAACTTTTTCACCAAGCACTGATACACCATCTACATAGAAAGCTGACTGGTTCAGCTCTACTTGATCAACTTGCTTTTTTGTGTGACCTTTCTTTACAACTGTGTGATGCTTACTTGACTTACAAAACTTTTGGAAATGGTTCCGTTTTTTACACTTATGACATTGCTGACCAAATGCTAAGGACTTCTTTCTTTTAGACTCATGATTCACACCACAATTGCAACAATTAATAATAAAGCTCGATGTGGGTTTTGCTGATTCACATTTGTGTTGCACTGAGCTGGTACTGGAGCTTGCACTTTTCCTGGAACTTTCTAGAAAACCTTGTGGGTTCTATAGAAATCCTGTTGCTGCCACGTGCTTAGGCCTGTTCTTGTTTGCCACATGTTGCATACTGTCTACGTGTGCTCTGGAGCCAACTAAACCCATGCTTTTATCAGTCACAAGCACACTTGTATGTTTTTCTGTCACCTCATGGATTTGACAAATCTATATGGCTTTGCTCAATGTTAAATCACTGTCACAAACAAAATCTTTCACACAGCAGCACTATTAATATCACATATAAGCCTGTCCTTTATCAGCTCATGTTTTAGATCACCAAACCGACACATCTTAGCTCTGTTTTTTAAGTCAATTATATAAGCTGCAACTGTTTCCCGTGGCCTCTGATCTCTTGTGCAAAACAAATGCCTCTCTAATGTAACAGTTGTCTGGAGGTTGCACATTTCTCTGAACTTGTGCTTCAAACACTCGGGATCTTCCCTTGATTCAGCTTGTATAACAAAATGGTGGTCTGCACCTTCTCCTTCATATACTGCTGGTGCATACACAAATGAATGCTCTCTCTCTATGGCCTCTGACCCTGCTAGGTTTAGCAAAATGAATGACCTGGTGGTTGCATCTCTATCTGCATAAGTTGCTTATATGAAAATATTGTACTCTTGCTCAAATCTTCTCCAGTTCTCTGCAATATTCTGATCAAACACAAATGGTAGGGGTTTTCGAAATCCCTCTGCCATATTAACACGTACCAGCGAAGGAGATTTTTGCAAATAAACATGAATATACACACATACACATATGCAGAAGTTTCTGGCATAAACAGAACTTGTCCAATGCCTTCATGCTCTGAACTTATATTCTCGTTGGACTCATTGAAATAATGTGAATTAATGAACTTGTAGTATTTTCGCATAACTGGACTTTGCGAAATAACTTCTCGGGCTTTTCAATACATTACTGACCTTTGCGAAAATACTTCACTAAACTTTGCAAAATAACTTTTTGATACATCACTAAACTTTGCAAAATAACGTTTCGAGCTTCTCGATGCTTTTGAATATTATCGGTAAAGGCAGAAATGCTAAAGTAATTTATCTTGTTATACTTTTGGAATTTTATTGATAAAGCCAGAAATGCTACAGTCATTTACTATCACTTGTTAAAGTTGTCATTTTAAGAAACATTCGGGAACTTTATGATGTGACTGAATATCTCACATGCACTGTAATACTCTTGTAATGTCATCTTTTGCAAGAAAACACCTCTTATCAGTGTATGAAATGTCAAGCAACTGCACAATGTGAATAAATCGAACATCTGTTGCCCAAAACTCAATAACTTTCAAAGTAACTGCATACAGCACACTGAAATGTCTCCACAATGGTGGTACCTTGCTAGGCAACTCTTTACAGTACAAGAAGCACTCCATAATGGCAGCACTTTGTGAATAGACACACCCAGCACAAGAGCTTTTGCGAAATAGCTGTACCTTGACTGGATTGCATGAAATAGCTGCACTTTACACACAATGAACTCTTGAAAATACATGCACAATAATAAGCACATACTATAAGCCCTTTTACACACTCTGAGATACTTTTCCCCTTGATACAATACAAAGTTATAGTTATGCAGGGGCAGCCCATGCTATTGGACTGCAACCCCCCCCCCCCAGCTGTAAAAAAGAAAAAAAAAGAAAGAAAATAAAAGATAAAAAAGAAAATTAAAAATCGTGGAGTTTCGCGCATGCGCACTAGTCCGTACTGCTGCTGAGACAGTCTGGAGCATGTGCAGACTGTTTCAGCAGCAGTCCGGATTAGGAAACATTTAAGAGCAGAGATCCCAGAAGTCTATGCAGTTGTAACTGCATAGACTGTCGCTGGAAACGGATCGGACTCAGACTGCAACGTTGGCAGGCTGGAGTCTTGTCGGGGGAAGAACATCTTGCATGGTGGATTTGATGCTCCAATAGACGTAATGAGTGGGCAGGTTTGTAGTGCTCTAACAGCTATGGATTTAATGGCACAAAGGGATCTACATCGCTCCAGGTAAGAGGGGGTGGGTGGGAGGGTGTGTGTGTGTGTGTGTGTGTGTGTGTGTGTGTGTGTGTGTGTGTGTGTATGCCCCAGTTGCTATATACTGGTGGCTAGAACAAACTCATGGTGGTGTGGTAGGGAATACCTCAGGCTTGAACCCTGTACCTTGTATGCAGTTGTTAAGGACCTGAATTCCCTACCCACCACCATTTGTAACAAAATTGCAGATTTTTGCCTCATATTTGATCTGATCTGTTCCTCATAATATCTGTGGTTTCTAAATATTGCAATGCTTGATATTTGATGGTGCAGTGGTAGCATTGGTGCCTCACATCTGCAGGTTCTCCGGTTTGATTCTTGGCTGGGGTGCCTTCTGTGTGGGGTCTGCATCTTCTCCCTGTGTTTGTGTGGGTTTGCTTTTGTGTCCTCCCATGTTACAAAGACATGTCTGCATTATTTCTTCCTGGGCCTCTGCTGAAAATTGTTTTTTTGTTCCAAGTCAGACTGTCCTGATTAACAAATGTTAAATAAAACTGACAGGCATTTGAATTTCAGACTTCAGGTTTCTGAATGTTTAATTCCTTACATATTTGATGGTGCAGTGGTAGCATTGTTGCCTCACAGCTATACATTTTCTGGTTTGATTCTTGGCTGGGGTGCCTTCTGTGTGGAGTCTAAATCTCATCCCTGTGTTTGTGTGGATTTGCTCTGGTGTCCTGCCATTTTACAAAGACATGTGTCTGCAGTATTTCTCCCTGGGCCTCTGCTGAAAATTGTTTTTGTTCCGTCAGAAGTAAAATTGACAGGCATTTGAATTTTAGACTTCATATTCTTCAGAAAATACATAGTAACACAACCTTTTATTCTAGCAATTTTCTAAGTTTATAAGATGAATATTTGAAATTTGTCCTTATTTTTTGGGACTGTATTACCCCATTATTGGCTTTGTCCAGGTTTTTTCTGCTAAGGCTGACAGCTATGGCAAGAACTGAATTCAATGAATATGTTTGAGGGCTGTATTCCTTCATTACTGGGTTTGTCCAGGTGTTTTGTTCTAAGAGGTTGACAGCTATGGTGAGAACTGAAGTCATTAAATGATAGCCATTTAAGTTTCAGTCTTCCTCTCTATCACAAAGCAGCTGATTTGGCATAGTGGTATGTTGCTCTGACTGTTTTGCACAGGGACCTTGGCAGTAAAATGTATGGTGGTAACATAGCATTTTTCTTTCCCAAAGCAGGTGATTTGGCATAGTGGTATGTTGCTCTGACTGTTTTGCACAGGGACATTGGTAGTAAAATGTATGGTGGTAACACAGCATTTTTCTTTCACAAAGCAGCTGATTTGGCATAGTGGTATGTTGCTCTGACTCCTTTGCACAGGGACCTTAGCAGTAAAATGTATGGTGGTAACACAGTATTTTATTCTAGCAACTTTCCAAGATTATACAAGCAATGTTTAATGTGTCCCTGGTTTTTGGGCTTTTGACCCCCCCCCCCCCCCAATACATTTGGCTTTTTCCAGATTTCTTGTGCTGTGAAGTTGAGATGCAGTTGAGTATTGAGTAGATTTTACAAGGAGCTGAGAGCTGCAGGGGAAGAGAAGTTTAATGCTGCTTATGCTAAGTCAGCTTGCATTGTTAATAGCACAACAGGCTGTGTACTTGCGTTTGATGCAGAAGGTTGTTGGTTCTACTCCCACACGAGGTGAATGCTGCCATACTGAAAAAGCTAAGATACTAACTATGAGCCTGTTATCAGTTTGCCATCCATTTCCTATTACAATATTACTAGCTTATCATTTTTAATGTAATATGGGCAATTTATTCCTCAGGGGTATCAGACACTTTATTTTTCGATGAAACCATGAAATATAAAGTTGCTTGCTAGCAGCAACCTCTTCAATAGTTACAGATTTATTTAATGTGGAATTATTTAGATGACTTTACTTCATCAGAGATTGTGCATATTTACTGATAATGGTGGACTGTAGAATTGTGCATATTTACTGATAATGGTGGACTGTAGAAGTTTGAGTAGACTTTTATGATGGAAATGTTCTGAACTGGGCAGTTTTGTCATTATGGGTGCATGCATTTTATTTCATTGTTTACTGGAAAGATGTTCTGAATTGGGCAGTTTTGTCATTATTGGTGCATGCGTTTTGTTTCATTGTTTAATGGAAAAATGTTCAAAACAGTAGGAAGGTGTATCAAACAGCACATATATGTTTCATATGCAAGGGGCCTATGATTTGAAAACAGCCCAGAATTAATCTTTATCTGCCACTGGAAAAATGTATTTTCTTTCAATGTGGGTCTCGATGCTGTTTCAATGAATGTGAGATTCAAGGGCAGAGAAGTTTTAATGCTAAGTTTGTTTAGCAGATGTCTTAGTGCTTGTGCTGTAAAATGCAAAATAAAACTTTCAAATGAAGTCCAAATCATCATAGAAGTAAATCAGTATGCACATTAGTGTTTATGGTAAATGGAGTGAAATAGCCAAGTAATGGATCATTGGAATGGCTGCAGGGGGAGGCTCCATTCGACCATGATTTTGTGAGGGGGAAGGGCGGCAAACTTAAAGACAGCCCCAGCTGAACTATACCTCCCAACTGTCCAGATTTTCAAAGAATTAATATATTTTTGCTTCTTATTTTTGGTTTGTTCCTCATAAAATTTGTGGTTTTCTGGCAAATCATTTAGGAATTAAGTCACTAAATAATGACACACTGAGTTTCAGACTTCATAACCTTCAGAAAAATGCATGCTAAAGTAAGACCTGTTGTTTTATCAACTGTCTCAGTTTATACAAAAGCAATTTTTAGTACTGTTTATATGTTCCCCCAATATATTTGGCCTTGTCCAGATTTATTGCATTAACAGGTTGAGAGGTACATGCAAATAAATTGCTTTATAGAATTAGGTATAGCCAAACCTCTCAACTGTCCTTGATTTGGGCTCAAAATGTTGCTTTTCCCCCTAATAATCCCTCCGCAAAATAGCAATTTTGGAAGAAAACATGGAGGGTTTACAATTAAGAAATAACTGTAATAATCAGAGTTATAGATTACTTTTATTTCAGAAATGCATGTAGAATATTTTATTTTGTCAGCTGCTCAAGTTAGCAGTACTAATATTAAAGTGTCCCTTCTTTGACAGGTTCCCAGCTGTATTGTGTGGCTATTTTATATTTTTACATCACATTTTTGGTCCATTTTTCATAAAATTGTGTTCTTCTTGGCAAATTAGTGACAAATCATTAAAGACTGAAGTTAGAAAATAATGACAGACATTTGAGTTTCAGATTTCATACCATTCAGAAAATTCATACTAATGCAAGACCTATTCTATTATCTTTCTAAGTTTATAAGAGCAATATTTAAAATTTGTCCTTATTTTTGGGCCTTTGTCCCACTTCTTTGTATGGCTTTGTCCAGATTTCTTGCTCTGCGGTTGAGAGGTATGACAAATGTGTCAGGGCCATCACAGTCAGCCAGAGACATTTCAAATTGTGACATACTTGTTGCACCCCACTCCCCCATGTAGTGACTCTGGATGTGTCGAAGCAGGGCAAGGAGTAGTTATGCAGTGTAAATGTGAAGAGTATCCCCCCCATCCAAGGTAGACACAAGTACTAGAGTGGCTTTTCATCTGTTCTTGATTTTTGCAGAATGGTCTGGTTTCTGTCATATTTTTTGTACTGTTGATTTATGCTTATTACTCAAAGTGCCTGTTGCTCTGTGTTTAAGTAGCAATACTTTAATGACCATCAGGTAAGCTTGGCTGAGATCGTAAGATGCAAGTAAGCTTTAATAAGCATACTGTTAAAGAATTGCCAACATTGAAAGCCTTTCTGTTGTTGCCATGTAGATAATACTTAACTAGATAATGTATAAGCCTTGGGTATTGAAATGCATATGACAGTATTTGTAATAAAGGACAGGATTACATTATTTTAAGAAGCTCATTGCACTTGGAGACTTCCAGTCATCTCTGCAGGCTTTACCCATAAACTAAACAGAATGTCAATTGTGTGGTCCATAACCTGTATAGTAATCCTTTTAAGCAACGTATCTTGAGCTTATTTCTTGTTTGCTTTTCATTTTTTACTTTGATCATGTTTTCACCATGAAACAAGTAGATAGTTGTCAGGCAGCAGGTCTTTTTTTGGATAAGAAACATTTTTACAAGTGGGGGCATCAGAGATTTCTACTTTCAGCATGTTACTTGGTACTTTAATAAAGCTGAATATAAATTATAATTAGAACTGCAGTGCAAGAAGTGGTTTGAGTTGAGTGCTCCTTGTTTTTCTTATACTTGATTTTGACTGGCATTCCATCAATGTATTTAAAAAGTAATTTATTTTTTCATGTCTCACAACCATTTTGTTTCCATCCAGATATTAAGTAAGCTGTCAGGCAGCCAATGCATTGAAATATTTTTATTCTTCTACACTTCATTTTGTCTTGATTGGATGGTTTGGCACCCAGGGCAGTGTATTTAGTTAGTTTTTGTGGTTTTGAACATAGCTCCTCCCCTTTCTAGTTGGCCACACCCCTTCCCATTGACCCCGCCCGTTCAGCTATCTCCTGGAGCCTCCCTTTGATTTGAAGTCACCAGCCGCCACTTATGCCCAAACTCAGCACTTTGCCCAAACACATGCAGTTGCCTTGCTTTATTTTGCTTAATGTGCCCTTTTCTTTTCTTATTGTAATTGTTTTGGTTAAGTCCTTTTCATGCCCAACGTACTTTTCTTGTGCTCGTTTTACTCTAAACATGCCCAACTTTGTCTCAGACACACTTGTTTTGCTTTAAACATACCTATTTTCTGATTTAAACATACTCATTTTGCTTTACAGTTAATTGATTCATCAAATACTTTTATCTTAAAAATTTTCTTTAGTCAACAAACTTTTGGTACTTTCCTCTTGCCTGATAATGAGTTTTGTGCCCTTGTAATGCCCCTTTAGTGTCTTTCGCATCGAGTAAATAATTTGTTTTATTTCTCATTACCTTTGATTCTTTCTGGCTATGTTTGTGCTCTTTTCTCTCGGTTTTACCTTTGCTGTTGTCTTTATATCTCCTAGCTCACAATATTCTTCTCTCTTCGATCCCGGTTCTGACAACATGTCGCTTTCCTGTTAGGACACGGATAAACAAATCTTCATGGGTTTTGTTCAGGCAGCTTTATTATATACAAACACATTACTATTGTTGACTATAGACTGTAACTTATGTAACTTATATACAATTAATGACTATGATCATGCATGCTCACTCCCTAGCTGCTCTTTCAAAATGGCACTAAAGTTGTGCATGTGTGCGGGTTATATACGTGCACGTACAGCCTCGCATGCTTCTTTAAGATACACACATGCACACTTTACACTCTGATATACAGATATGATGACATATTTTTGGTCATTTTAGCTTGGAGGCAGCCTTTCCTAGTCATATACCTTTCAAAATCTAAAAGCTAGGTCTCTTCTCTATATTCTGTTCTCATCTCCTTCAGAAGCAGGCTGGTTTGGGGTATCCAATGCATGGAAGATTGGCTCATCAGAGTGACTATCTGTTGTTGCAGACTGAATAGCTGTTGATCAGTTCTTTGCTGCATAATAATTAACTATTGATTAGTAGCTCTGATAGCTTATTTTAGGGCATCAATAACTTTTGCCATTTTGGATGTCAACCAAGGTGGTGGTATTATATGTACAGTTAAGTTACAGCAGCTGCAGTAAAGCCAGTCTTTTTTAACATCCTTTAACACTGCTACAATAATCTTCTTTCATTGGTGAAAATCTTTATATTTGTACAAGTCTTTTGCCTACAACATTTCTTCTTGCCATGAGTGCACCTTTTCAGGTTGGCGTAAGTTAGCAACATGTCTAGAAATGTCAGCAACAAAAAAATGTAGGTTTCATTCCTCAGACCTAATAGTCACTTGGATAAACAATAATCCAATCAGAGAAGAGGAAGTTTCTCAGACTCCACAGGTATGACTAATGTAGTTGGTAAAATAGTTCCTGAATCCTGAAGACTAAAAGTTGGGTTTATTTTACAAATCAACAAAACAGAGACATTCTCATCCTTTTTTGCTTGGGTAGAAGGAAAACAAGAGATACAAGTCTCATTCACTGTTATCTTTGTTGTAAGAATCCTGTATACGTCAAAATACAGTTGAAAAGAACACATTACACAGATTAACAGCTTTTCTAGTTTAGAGAAAGTAGTACACTGCACATTGTAAAAGCAATTTATTTCAGTCTCCCTAGGTTAATAACATGTTTTTTTTTTCTTTAAGCTAAAGTACTCCTCCACCTCTTCTAGCTATTTTAAGATTAAGCAGACAACAGACATTTTTTTTCCTGATGCCAGAATTCTCCTTTTGACTTCTGCCGTTACACTTCTCCACCTAGGTGTCTTAGTTGAGGCTCCCCTAATCCACTCTGAAATCCAACTCCTTGTTTTACTAATACTCCTAATATTCAGCTTAAGGAATGCTGCTCCTCCCAATTACCTGTCTAGAAGACCTGACTTTATCTGAGCTAGAGAATGGTATGCATTTCCCCTCTGCAATCTGTCCCCTGGGAACACCACTCCAGTTCTTGTGAACACAATAGACAGTAATATCTATGGCTGTCACCAGTCAGCATGACTACCTATCTGTCTATCCGTGATCTAAGCAGAGATTAAACTGCATGATGTTTTTTCCTGCTTTGACATAACACATTACGTAAGGCTAAATGCAAGATTTTTGTCAGCATTATGTACTATAGTATAGCTTAGTATATAGTGGACTGTTATTCTAAAGGTTTATTAATATGTAAAATGGTATACTGAGGTGCTGATGAAATAATGTTTAGTTGCTATAGTAAAGTGAGTCTGTCAGTTACGGAGCTTTAGTTTTGTTACCACTAAGCACACAGACAAGTTATTGGTAGACATGTATTAACATCTATGGGTGCTTATACACTAAGTGATTTAAATTAATTTGGGGTGAGTGGGATGATTAATGGTGACTGTCCACAACCACGATCAAGACTTCCCAAGACAAGACAAAAAATATCAGCCACAACCAGAGTAGTTTATTCAACTACAAATAATGAAACAACTATTAGGAACAACTGAGAGCTTTCAGAGTTAACTGATGCCTAACACATAACATTTAAATATATATATTTAAATATCTAAATATCTAGCTATACAAGCAGATACGGAGACTGCATAGCATTAGCAATACCTTTGATATTTTAAGGCACAATTTGCCTGTAATTAAATATCTTTCAACAAGAATTACATGTTGTATGCCTGGGTGGCACCAGAGGAGGACACATGGGGGCATGTGTTTCACCTGTAAAACAATGTGCCCCCTGACTACCCCAGTACTTGGCATACTAAAAATCAAAAACTACTTGACTTCAGCGTCCCCATACAAGTACAGGTGACTCCTTAATACATGTAAGTGTGTTCTTATGCCAGGGGCATTTTGAAAAGATCCCAAGAATGTCCTGTGGTTGGGAGGTTAAAAGAGATGTCTTTTTTACATTTTTAAGCAAGTCAGGAGGTCAACCATTTAGACAGAAATGTATGGTTAAGTGATTTGCCCAGAGTCACAAACAGTTGGTGGTTGAAAGAATCAAACCCTGTACCCCTGGGGTATTTAGCCTCATACATATGCCCTATATTTTTGTTTTTCTATCTTTGAAACCAGGTAAACGGGAAACCCAGGTGCACTATCTGGTTAAGCAACTTATTCTTAACACTGCTCTGGAACAGATTCCCCATCCACATAAAACACAGTTCAACCCTGGCCGTATTCCAATGCAACCTGGCTCTATAAATACAAAACAGAAAATTTACCCCATGGACTGCCGCCTGTATTACTTATGGGCAAAGACAACTCCTAAATTTCCTTATCTCATGCATGTGTCCCCTCAAATTACCTATGGTTTGATCCCGGTTATTCTCATAAGAGGTAATATATAATTATCTTCAATGGGCTGGGTAAAGCCAGTCTCTAACCAAATGGCATAATGTAATTCAAGCACAAAAAGGGAAACTGTTTAAGCTTAAAATAGCCTGCAAGGGCACCTAGCCTAGTACATACCTATTCAAAGTCACACAGTAGGCAAATGGAGATAGAAAGAATCAAACCTTGTACCTTTGCTTCAGGAAGCAGTTCACTAAGATGTAAAAACCTTAATCATATATGCTATCTGCCAAACCATCACGTAGGTCTTCATTTTCTGATAAATCACTGAGAGTTAAAAATCACAAAGGTTTATAGTCAGGCAATAATTCCAATTATTAGTGTAATCTTTTTCCCGTTCAAATGTTCTGAAAATGCATGTTGATACAAAACCTGTTCAGTTAATTTTTAAGAGAATTAATGAATTTTAAGTGAATTAGAGTAGTTTGCCTCTTATCTGTCTTCAATTTTTCAGATCATCACTAATTTTGATTTATATTTACACCCTCGTTAACTTCTGTTTTCTGGTAAATCACTGAGGATTACTGTGAGCCACTGAGGATTACTGTCAGCCAATGACAGTTGCATAACTTTTATTCTTCAGAGAATGCATGCCCATGAAACATATTTTGTTCTGTTAACAATTTAAGTGATTGGAGTTGTCTGGCATTTATGTTAACCAACTGCTTCCTGTAGTCAAGAGAACAGAGTTTGAATCCTTTCACCTACATTTGTGAATTGAGCAAGTCCTGTAGCATGGCAGTGCTCCCAGGTCACTCCCAATAAGGGACACTTTGTTGATTAGGTTACCTGATAAACAAATACATAAAATAATATTTAAAAGTTGAGAGGGCTAAGAGGAGTTACAATACATGGTTCTGACATCGGCGAGCTGTGATGTATTTCTGGGCCATTATTAATAATTTATTAATTTACTTGATCTCAACCAAATATCCAAGATGTAGATGTATACAAGCGGTTGTAACCGATTTGTGTGTGTGTGTGTGTGTGTGTGTGTGTGTGTGTGTGTGTGTGTGTGTGTGTGTGTGTATGCATGTGGGTCAAAGATCAAGGTATTAGCAATGTAGTGGGTAGAATGAAGTAATAATAACTGAGATGGGGAGAAAGGCTAAAGGTGTTTGTCACTGAGAATTTGTGACTTGAGATACTAAAAAAGAATACAAGAGTAATTTACTTCTTGTGTGTATGTGTGTTGGGGGGGCTGGATTTTTTTCAACACATTTTCAAGTCTGTATGTTTTTATGAGCTGGTGAATCACACTATATTACAACCACCTTATATCTTGGTTTGTCTTATAAATACTCTAAAAGAAAATGTTTATCTTGTAACCAAGTGACTGTTCTGGCAAGCAGAGAATAAACGGGGGTATCAAAGATTTTTTTTTTATAAACACAATGTCCAGAGTTCAACCATGATTTGAGTTTCCTGTTTAGTTGTTAGCAAATGTGTCACATCTTTCCCGTCTGTTTCACATTATGAATGATAGTGTAGGACGTCAATTTTTTGAAACATTTTTATTAGGTTTTACCATATCAGAACAACAAATATATATATATATATCTATATATATATATATATATATATATATATATATATATATATATAATGTAAAAAACCAACATAAATAAAATGTAAAACTTATGTACGAATAAAATGTCGAACTTATGAAATGTAGAAGAATATATACATACCCTACACGCATTCCAACCTGGCTGTTTTGTAAACAGGAAGGAGAATAACAGCAAGCAGTATTAAGGTAGCAACCTGGAAAGAGGGATAATACCTGAGCAGTTATTAAAAGGGCAGCAGTTAGTCAGGTAGGTGAGAACGCCAATAATGGGGGTTTGAAATTAGGATCTGTAAGTTATGAATTCTAAAGTTACCAATAACCTTGAATCTTTAGCAATGGAATTATTTAATCTAAATTTGAAACATTTTAGCATAGGTTATTACCAGTTCAGTAAATGATTTTCAATGTAAAGATTTAAGTTCAATCCATTTTTTAATGCTACAGAGTATTAGCAACATGAAGACGGTGATCAGAAATTTGATCTTAGTGGCATTTAACTTGTTTGGTGGAATGTGAAAAAACAGCAAATTTCCAAGAGATGGAAATGCTATTATAGCCAAAGAAAGCAAGTTTACAGCTCAGCTAGGACAACAGTAGAACTCTCAATTGCCCAGGTATTCACAAATGTCCAAATATTTGCCTTATATTTTGCTCTATTTCTCATAAAATCTGTGAGTTTTCCGGCAAATCATTGAAACTTGAAGTCGCTAAATAATGACATGCATTTGAGTTTCAGGCATCAGATCCTTCAGAAAATGCATGCTAATGCAAACATTATTCTAGCAACTTTCTAAGTTTATAAGTTCAATATTTAAAAGCTATCCTTGATTTTGGGCCTTTGTCCCTGCATTATTTTTGGCTTTCTCAGATTTCTTGTGCTTACAGGTTGAGAGGCGTGCACCACACATTGTTGGAGAACTTACAGTCCCATAAAATATGAAATATAATTCACCTTTTTTTTCTCCATAATATATGAAGGAAAGGTTCCTGGGTAAAATGTGTCCAAATTATACAGTGTTTAGTAAGCATTATTAATAATCATTAATAATCTTGAAGTGGGTAAATAACTCCTTGAAAAGTATATGTTTTTGGTTTGAGGAAAATAAATTAGCTAGGACAATTTTATTTATTTATTTTACATTTGTTGCCTGGGATAGTCCGACTGGATATATGTCCATTTTCAGCAGAGGTCTAGGGAGAAAAGCTCCAAGATAAACAGATACAATAAATAATCGTTACAAAATAAAATCTCCAGGTAAACAGGTAGAAAAAAAAACAATATAGAGATATTTACTAAGTATACAGAGACAATCATGAATAGACAAGTTCACAGGTTAAAAGTTACCCTTGTTTACAGCCAGGGGGAAAAATAGACAGTAGCTAGATTACTAGTTTACTCAACATTCTTAATTAGAGATAGCCAGGCTTATTACAGTGGCAAAGCCAGTTTAGTGCCAGGTGTTGTTTAAGTTTGGTTTAGAACTGGTCAGTGGAGGAGAGCATAGCGATGTCAGCTGGAAGTAAGTTCCAGACTCTACCTGCAGAATTTGCGAATAGGGCATCACCAGCTGCATTGTTAATTTTGATGGTTTGAATTACTAGTTTATTTGAGGATCGAAGCAATCTCGGATTGTTATGGGGGTGATTATGTTTCTTAGAGCTGGTGTATGATTAGGTTTTAGAGAATTTTATTGGCCATAATCAGAAGGTTGTATTGGATTAGACTGGGTAGTTCAAGCCACCCAAGCTTTTTGAGGTCGATACAGTGGTGTGTTCTAAAAGGCAGGCCAGTGGAAAATCTAGCAATGTGATTATAACAGGTTGACAGTCTGTTGATTACAGTCTTGTTTGGATTGGAGAGAAGGGGGGAAGCGTATAGCAGTGTAGAAAGTGGGTGAGAGCGAGCTATAGCAATCTTAGCTGGAGGGGTTAGGAAGGCTTTTATTCTATACAGTGACCCAGTGCAGTGAGGGCAAGCGGAGCGGGGCTAACACTGACTCCAAGTGATTGTTTAGTTCCTGGTAAGTATACAGGGTCTGAATTACTTTGTAATCAAATGTAAACTGGAGTTTCAGTAGTAGGTTAAGCTATATCTTAGAACTAAGTTATAGACTAAAAGTGGGCTTTTTTATATGCTTGTACAGGGTATTTTTGAACTACAGGTAGAGGGCACACAGTATGAGTTTCAGGGCTATGAGTGGAAGAGTGGAGTAAAACTGCAGTATTCAGGGATTACATTTAGGACTAGAAATAGTGCTAGGGGCAATGCTGTTTACTTGGAAAATAGGATATACGGGGGGCCAATTTACTATGGGGATAGACTATAGGTGGCTTTAGACCCAGGGCAGCATTTTACAGGACACAAATATAACAGTACAGTAAAGGAAATTAACCTTGGCCACTTGTAGGATGGACTTCAGGTAGATAGTGGGTACTGTTTTTCAGGGTAGCTTCTTTCAGGCAGGATACTCTTTATTTTAGATATTTTGAGGGGGGTATGCCTACAAACAAAACATATGTTAGGTGTGAGAATCTTTCAGACACATACATCTAGCCACTAAGCAAGCAAACATTTCACATTCACAGCAATTACAGAATATACGGTAAAAAGCAGCTCCATATCTCTGCAGAGTTTTTGCTTCGTATAGACAGTAAAGGTTAGCAATCAGTATTAAACAGAGCTAGACCTTAATTTAAGACATTAAATTGCTTTTAACAACAGGGTACAGTGTTTAGTATACATTTCCACTAACAATATATATGTTTAAATCAGGCTGCCGTTCCACATACAAGTAAGAATTCAGTAGAGAAAAAATGATCTATGCCAGGGTCAGTGAACGAGCCTTATCAGTTGGATTTCATGTAAAAACCAGTTACTGTGCAATAGCCAACTGCTATGAATCCCCCATTGAAGGCTTAGAGTGCGTGCATGATTATGCAGGGTAGCTAATATTTACACATGCAGAGGCACTGATTAAAATAGAGACACATGCTGTACAACTTCCCCAAATACAGGTTCAAATATCTGTGGATTTAACCAAGCAGATCAAGATACTGCAGTACACACTGAAAATAGCCCAAATACACGGTGGGGTAATAGTGTTCTTTGACCTGCAGAGGCACAATTTAAAATTAGGCAGAACGCTATAATGCAGGCTCAAATACACAAACCAGTTCTACAGAAGCACATGGTGAGTTTACTCGACTTGCAACTATTTAGCAAAAACAACATTTAACATAGCCAGGAATACTCCTAGAAATGTCCGTTCACCTTATTTGTTATCTGTTGCTAATATGTAGATAACACAGAGACATGGATTACATACAGAGCAGTTTTACAGAAATAACATACCTATTAGGATAAGTGACGGTGCTGGATGGGTCTGGAGGCACCGGACATTTGAAAATGGCGGTTTCTGAGGGGAATATTAGAAACCTCGCATATGTAGTTAAACTGGGTGGCGTTAAGGGGCTAACACTGACTCCAAGTGTTTGTTTCGTTCCTGGTAAGTATACAGAGTCTGAATTACTTTGTAATCAAATGTAAACTGGAGTTTCAGCAGTAGGTTAAGCTATATCTTAGAATTAAGTTATACACTAAAAGTGGGCTTTGTTATATGCTTGTACAGGGTATTTTTGAACTACAGGTAGAGGGCACAGAGTATGCGTTTCAGGGCTATGAGTGGAAGATTGGAGTAAAACTGCAGTATTCAGGGATTAAGTTTAGGACTAGAAATAGTGTTAGGGGCAATGCTGTTTACTTGGAAAATAGGACATAGAGGGGGCCAATTTACTATAGGGGACAGACTATAGCTGGCTTTAGACCCAGGGCAGCGTTTTACAGGACACAAATATAACAGTACAGTAAACTCTTTATTTTAGATATTTTGAGGGGAGTATGCCTTGGCCACTTGTAAGATGGACTACAGGTAGACAATGTCATTCAAATTTAAATGATCGATTATTGAGCCAATAGGAAGATAAAAACGATGACAGTTGTAATATAGGATTAGTTAATATGTGTTAGAAATAGCTTTAGCAAAGGATAGAGAGGACTATAAATTATTTGCAAAGGAGACTTTATCATCCGGGTAGGATATATAGGATAATTTGGATAGGTAACCTTTAGCAAATTAAGCTTTGTTCTGATTTGTTTGAAAGAATTATTAAACTAAACTGTCTTTAATTAAAGTGAAAACTAGATAAAATCTAATATTTTATTATTTAACCTTATACAGGAATTTAGGCTTAAAGGTTGTAAAAGGACATAAGTAATTCTAGGTTTAGGGGTTTTATATGATTTTTGAAAGTAAAATCAAATTTATTAGAAAATTATGGACTTTAAACTGTTTTAAGTTTATTAAGTCTAGAAAGAGAGGAGCAGATGAGTTGCATACATACGATTTGATCATATTTGCCCATATCTTAATCCATGTTCGGACCCATATATTCTAACATGGATTATATGTGATGATATGTATCAACATATTACAGTTTATGATAAGGTAATAGAAACAGAAATCTGGCAGGCTTACACCATCAAGGCTCCAAATTTTGAAGGTTGACTATAGCTGTAGTTTATTTAACTCATTTGGTCGTTAGTGTTTTGGATGTCATGGTATTCATGATGCTGCAAGGTTGCTCTTTTTGTGTTGCTTGACTGCTTGAGGCTGAATGGGTTGATTGTATTTTTTTGGGGGGTGCGGGGTTGTTTCGCTTGCCCATCTGAGGCCTTGGACTTTAGCAACTTGAGTTGTTCTCCCTTGATTCTCTCATGGCTGAAGATTGAGTATGTGGTAAAACAAGTATAAAGTAACATTTTAACTGTGATATGAGCTCCCTCCTTAGTTGTTTATTTTAAATATTTTTATTGAATTATCACTTGTGACACAGGCAAACTGACATTTATATAAAATAAAACATACCAAATTAACTTGTTCACATTTACAAACATTTTACATCACATACATTCTTTTGTACAGTATAATACAGCCATCATTGCATAAACCAGTCAGTGCTTACCTTTCCTTAGACCTCATTCTCCTTCAAAACATTTTTCTGTATATAATGTTCCCACAATTTCAGTTTTTCCTGTGTAGTTTACTCCTACCCTTTTTCAGACGTCTCATTTCTAGTTCTTTTATCTCTTATAATATTCACTATTTCAAATATTATTGGTTTACACTATGACTTTCATTTTCTAGTAGTTGCTTTTTGGCACCCATCAGAATTAAACTTTACAAGGCTTTACTATGTCTAGCCAATTCAGATCCTGTATCCCAGCTAAAAAAAAAAAAGAAAGCATTTCCTTGGTTACTTCCATTTGCTCACCTGGTATTTCTGGTAGTATTGTGTGGGAAATTTTTAAAGTCTGTCAACTCTTTACATTCCTAAAACATATGTTCCCGGTAACCTCTTTCTTCTGTATCATACCACCAACATTTGCCATTTACCTGAGGAAAAACTCTCTGAAGTCTACCTGAGTATAAAAATACCCATTTAACACTTTCTAGCAAAATCCTTAATCTTCTAGACTTCGTTGTATATCTGGGAGACATATATATGATCTGCCATTGTTTCTTTGTAAATTGCTTATCCAATCTCTCTTCTCAATGTTTTCTAACCTACTCTGATTGATTCCTATATTTATTGTGCAATAGTTTATATGTCCTACTAATTATCCATTTTTAACAGCAGCTTCTGTTCTAGATTCAAGTTAAAACTATACTGGTGCAGTTCTTTCACTTAGGATTCCCCTATCTCTTTTTCTTTGCCTATACTCTGATATCAGTCCCTGCTTGGGAAGCAGTCTCTGGCCTGCAGTTCAAATGTCTTACTGGCCTCTTCCCATTCTATTACCTCTCCTTGTCTAATTATTTGTTCCTAGTGCCTTGGTTCCATTAACAGCTTCCTCCAGGAAATTTCAGCCCCTCTTTCCTATTATCTGTACCTCTAATTGCAATCATCCCTATCAGCAGAATCTCCTTTCTCCATTCCTCTGTTGGCTTAGTTCTTAGCTTGACAAACGACTGCAGACTGTATACAAGTACTCAAAAGGTGCAAGCACCACTTTAATACATAAAACAATAAAAACTGGTTAGCGCTTTCGTTTCACAGTGTGTAACTGGTTAGCGTTTTGTTTTCAGAATGTGTAACATTGTGAAACAAAAGCGCTAACTAGTTTTTATTGTTTTATGTATTAAAGTGGTGCTTGCACATTTTGAGTACTTGTATACAATCTACAGTCATTTTCAAGCTGTTTCTACATTCGTTGACTGCCTTTGCGATTTTTTATTTAGTTCTTAGAGTACTTTCTGTGGCTCTATGTCTATAATATCCTGTATGACAGTTGTTATTTTCCTTAAAGAGCTGCATCCAAAATCCCATTCTCTCCTTAATTTTTGAATTTACTCACTGGTCCATCATTACCTCTTTCCACTTAGAATTATACCTTTCTGCTTATGTTATACATAAGAGCCTTAACTATGTATCACTGAAATATCTCTTCAAATCAAGTAATCCTAAACCACTTTCTTCTGTTGGAAGGATCAACTTATCCCACTTGACTCTTGCCCTCTTCACCTCCTAGGCTCTTAATTAATTACTATCCACAGCTCCTCTGGTTGATACAAATATGCCTGACCTGTGTATAAAATCAAAGGGACTAAAACCACTTTTACTACTTGTAGTTTGCTATCCATATCCATAGTCAAGAGTTTCCAGTTTCTCAGTTTTTGCATTATCTTTTGCTTAGTCTATTCCTACACATCCTTAACTGCCATAACAAAATCCTTATGGGTTAAAATGTCCCCATAACTATGAGTATTGCTGAACCAATTCATGTGTGGGTACATAGTTTACAGCAATAACCTTTGTTTTATCTTCATTAATTTGATATCCCCAAAAAACTTGAAACTGTCTCAAAATGCTCCACAACCCTGAGATGTCTATTTCTGGTTTTGTCAGGTACAAAATAATATCATCTGCAAATCAGGTCAACTTTAACTGATTGCCATACTAATTATATCCTTGAACTTCTGACTCCCTTATTTTCTTTGCCAATGATTCTAAACATAATCCAAATAACAAAGGGAAAGAGGACTCCCCTGCCTGGTTCCTCTGTTCAGACACAATGTATCAGAGAGGAACTCTCCCACCTTGATTTTTGTCTCTGATCCCTCATATATCATTGTAAGTAATCCTATTACTGTGTCAGGGAATGCAAAAGCTTCCATTACCCTACTCATGAAATAAGAGCTGACTCTGTCAAATACTTTCTCTGCATCAAGACCCACCAGCAAAGGAGGTATTTTCTTACACCCCACTTCCCTCTGGATCATCATTGTTCTAAGTTGGCAAATGCTTGCCTAGCCTCCGCAAAACCATATCTACTTACAATGTGCTCTTTTAGTTAACAAATCCTGCTGTGGAATACCAGTCCAGTTGCTTATTTGTGCCTTTGTAAAATTAACAGTCTGTTCCTTTCAGTTTCTTTGGTAAAGCAGAAAATCTTAGGTTTTTCCGTATGTACTCTGTCCTCTAACTTTACCATTTTTGAAACATCTCTTCCTGAGCAGTCTGATACTAAGTCATTCTTTTCTTCAGTTCTGCTTCTGATTTTTTGCAGTATCAGTTCATCTGAATATTTGTTTAAAGCTTCTTCCTTTTTTCTAGCCTTTTTTATTTGAGTTTATATACTTCTTCAATGTTTAATTTATTTTAATCAGCACATCTAACATATTTTTTCCTCTACGTTTCTGGAAGCTATGCCTCGCCCCAAAGCTAGAGCTTGAACTGCATTGTGCTGCACAGCTGTACGACTCTTCTCAGTCAAAGTGTTTTCTCTTCACCTTTTTTGTTGATTTTCTTTCAGGCTATCTAGGTTTCTTCTTTGCTAACATCCATGCAGTATACTTACTATCTGGTAACTAAATTTAATGAAAGTGGCAGAGTTCCTGGCCGTTATCTTTCAGTTTCCTTTTTCACACTGGGAGAGCTACTGTGCAGCTGTCTTGGGTGCCCACTCCCAGGTTGTTAGTAAATATTCCACATTTTGCTCATTTGTTCCACATTATGATAGACTGTATAGTGTTCCATATTTGTTTCTAGTGCTGTGGATATTATGGTAATGTCAAACCATACTACACTGTATCAAAATTAAGAATATGCAATTTTAATTATCTTAGTCATTAAATACAATTTCTTAAAGGCGTCTGCTGAGACTTGTTCATAAACAGTTATAGCAACAGTTAGAAAACCATAACTGCATCATTTAAAATCTTGTGCCTCCAAAAAAGTATTCAAACAGGTTATTGTTACCAGACATCCCCTTTTGAGTGCTACTCATACCTCTCAGCGCACCCTATTTTTGCATAATACCCCTGATTTTGATTCAAATGTTTGTTCTTTCCCTCATAACATGTTTAATTTTCTAATAAATAGCTCATGAATACAGTTAGTCATTAATTCCAGTCATTAAAGTGTTACACGTCTAGATCAAAACATGAATATTGATGCAAAACCCATATTACTATTAACTGTTTAAGTGAATTATATTAACATTTAAACTTGTTCCTGACTTTATACCCCTACCCCCATAATTTTGGCTTTCTCCATAATTATTGACCAAATAAATTGAGAGGTATAGTGCTACCCCACAACACTCACATCTAAATTATTTCTGCTGATGTTATTTTAGCAAACCAGAAATATAGCACTAGGTAATTCATGGTGCCGCATTTGCTTGGTACACAGTTTTTGTCTTTATCAGTGCTGTGTTTCTTTGAGGGAGCTGAAAGAATAGGGCATGCTTGTTTGAACCCTATGTAGCTTGAAAGTTGGCACACTTGCCTTTATTGCAGAATGTTGTGACTTCTGTTCCCATACCAGGTAAGGTTGTGAGGTCTATTCCCACACCAGGTAAGGCTGTGAGTTCTATTCCCCCACCAGGAAGTTGGGTGAATCTTTTAGTACTGATACTGTTGTGTAGCATAAATGGGGTGCTGCACTCCTGGGTATGCCATCCTTTGGATGAGATGTTAAACAGAGGTGCCACCTATCTGAGTTGGTGGTAACTACTGTAAATTTAAAAAATCTCACATCAACCATCAGAAAGAGTAGGGGAAGTTCTGCTGTTGTCCTGGCCAAATTTCTCCTAATCAAGCATCTAGAACCTATTTTCCTTTCCACTTTTTTGCTTGAATTACTCTGATTTGTGTTCTCAGAGCAGCTCTTGTAACTGAAACAATAGTTGCAAATGCTCAGCAAGATAATCCAGCTGAACTGCATATTTTGCAGCTGATATTTTTTAGTCCATGCGATGACAGACTCTTCCCATATTCTTTGTGATCTGTCAAAACTATTAATGTAATCCAGGAGCTGTTAATTGACCACTCTTGGTTCTTCTTTAAAGAACTTTTAACAAACATTTAAACATCTTTGCTATTCACCAGTGTCTACAACGAGATGTGAATTTTATCTTGGATGTTGGCAGCATGTACTATATTTGTTTAAAAATATTTCCTTACAATGCAGCAACTGTTCTTGAATTATATATAT
>NC_056735.1:1883184417-1883214417 GCF_019279795.1 Protopterus annectens
TATGTGGGTCCACTTTGTAATTTTAAAATTCCACAATCCCGACGTTCCAAATACTGACACTCATAACTTCGAGATTATGGAAACTCGAAATTAAAAAAAAAAAAAAAACACATCAAGAAATACATTTTTGCAGGGGGGCAAGCCACCCTGCACCTCCCACACTCCCTACAACTTAACTATACCAACTCTAGGATCTCACTACAATGAAGAGAATGGAAATGTTCCCATTCCACACTGTACGGTGATCTCCACTGACAGGTTTCAAGATTCCACAATGTTGAAGTTTTGAGTATCGGTATTTAGAATGTTGGGATTGTGGAATTTAGAAATTACAAAGTGGACCCATATATATATATATATATATATATATATATATATATATATATATTTTTTTTTTTATTTCCCCCAGAGATGTAGCTACCTCATCTAGCAACCAGTGCCACTTCTTAATCTGACCTTTCTCAACTTACAGTAAGGTCCGTTTCCTGAACTGGTGTTGATCACTTAATGAACAGCAAGAATTAGGTCAGGTCTGTTCTTCAGTCATCTGCAAGGAGCATAAAACAATAGGATCCTTCTCTGATCTAGTGCCCCTCATCTCTGTCCTAAGGAGCAACAGGTCCTATCTACCCTTTATGTTGGATCAAATAAAAATTGTCCACTTCCTGACCTATCACTCTTACTTCTACCTCTTCTACTTAAAAAAAAACTGTAGCAAGCTGCTTCCAACATTATAGAAACCAGCTTCCTACAAATTACACCACAAATGAAGTGTTGACAAGGGCTTCAGTCCTGAAAGTAAAATCAGTGTTTCATCTCCTTACCAGCTTTCCGAAATGCTGGTATGGAAATGGATGCTGTACTGTACTAATGTCGATCAGAGTGGCTGCCCCCTTCTCCCCACCTTAGCTATGCTCCTGTGTATATTAGAAATTAGTTACAATTCAGTGATGCTCTGCTGAGTTTTATTCTAATACCTGTCACTTCTTTCAAAACACAAATGTGCAATTCAATCTGCACTATTAGGCCTAGTGTCAACACTAAAATGTCATCTTTACACTGAAATTCCAGAAAAAATATGTTTAGCAGGTGCTTAGAAATGAATATGCATATTTCTTCACTTTAAAATAATACTTATCAATTAAATAATGCATTTTTATACAACAGCATATGCCTGTTAAGACATAAGCTATTGTATATGTTCTACATCATGTTTTGTAAACTAAAAATTCATGATGAACATTTTCACTAACATTCTAACAGAGTGGCTAAGATAAAATATTTTAATTGCATTTTCTCAGATTCTAATTTGTTAGTAGACATATGCTTATGCAGTGACCTTACCAATTAACAGTGCTTCTTTCTCTGATTTCAGGGGTGCTTTGCTTGGTATGTCAGCATTCCTTTCTTTGTTATGGCTTTGAAGTGCTCCTGAAAACCCATTAATTTCCTGTAATACACAGATGTAAAACACAGATACCTATTTCATTAGTGAGTCACCTTACTTATCTATTGAAAACCCTCAGTCAATATTATACAGACAGGCTAAGCTAGTGTTTTGAACACCTGTGCTACATTAAATCATAACATATAAATTAAGTAGCCTATTAATTAACATTTAAAAGAGGTGAAAACCACAGGTGCTGACAATATCATACAAAACATAGAATGTTAAATTAAAAAAAAAACTGTTGTCTATAGATGTCGCTAAAATCTCATATAATTATTAATAATGTAGATATCTGAGATTCAAGGTATTATAAATGACAGCAGATGATGTTGCAAATCAGCTGACTGAAGCTTATGAGTTTTAAAGTCTACAATAAGAATACAATTTCCCTGTGGGGCTCACACAACTCTGATCTCATTTTTTTCCCTGGCATTTTGCCCAGCATATTAATGAGTTTCCTCCAAGAAGAAAATGCAAGTTAGTCTTCCTGACAGGAAAGGGCAAACTGATATAAAATCTTTGACATGATTAATAAGATGATCTATGGAGCATCAAAATAATAATAATAATAATAAATATAAATAAAAAGCATTGGCAATAATATAGTTATTCTAGTAATTTTTGTAGAAATATATATATATATATATATATATATATATATATATATATATATATATATATATATACACACACACACACACACACACACATATATATTTGAATGGCAGTAGTGTAGTTCACACAGAAGGTAGTATAATCTGTAGGGCAAATATTTAATATGTACACATATGTGAACCTTTATTCATATGAAGGTCATGACATATTAAAAACGTTTCACTGCCTTTTCATTTCAGATGAAAGAAGGTTAAAGCTTTGTGATTTCTGTTTAGAAGACTATGGTTAGTTTTAACTGAATTTGCTTCCTGTAGTAATCTACTAAAATATGTTTTTGATGTTGTGTGCATGTGTGCGTGCGTGCGTGCGTGTGTGTGTGTGTGTGTGTGTGTGTGTGTGTGTGCGCGCGAGTGCACGTGTGTGTCTGTATGTTTGTGTATAGAATAACAGATATGCAGATGTGGTGATAGTGGTGTTGATGAAAGGAATTAAAACGGATGCAGGTGTACAATTAAAGTCCTTTCAGTTGGCAAGGCAGATGTGACATGCATATATGAATAGGTCATATGCCATCCATTTCTGAAAATAATTCTATGAGTGTGGTCACATTCATTTGAGAACCATTCTACCAAAATAACGTGATAAAGACAATTTTTTTGTAAATTAAAAAGGAAACATGCATCTGTAGCATAGTAAAATGAAGAGGATACTTGGCTAAAATGCTGGATTCCTGGGGTTCTATACATTACCTTCCCTTTAAAATAATACTTATCAATTAAATAATGTATTTCTCTATAACAGCAAATGTCTGTTAAGACATATCCATTGTATATGTTTTGCATCATATTTTCTAGACGTGTCATACTGTAAATGTTGTAGTCATGAAACACCTCATACAAATGGAATATTTTGCCTTAGTGGTACACCCTGATTGCTAAAAATAAACTACATACATTTTATTAGACATTTATAGATATTTTCACTGAGGGGTTTAATCTCGGCACACTTATCTTTGAACTTACCATACTTTTCATGTTCTTCCTTTAGCTATCATAAATATATACTGAATTTAAAAACCGATTCACCACTCCTAGATTATAAATATTCTCTTGCCATCTAATTCTCTCTCCTTTTCTCTTCTGTTCTTTAGTGCTTATAAATTTAAAAAGATTGCATATAAAATTATTTAATAATCTGGTGAAAGCACAGTCCCAGAATTGCATGTCAGCATCATCTGTTACAGTATCTGTGGTACAACCCTCCAAACAGAAGAATGATTACGTGAATTTATACAAATAATACAAATGTTAATAAAACTGTGGCTAAAGTAATAGCAAGCAATTATCTCAATGTTTTTAATAGAAGTGAATAGTGTTTCTACTTGCACCAAAGTCTAGGATGTTGTTTTCAGCACTGGAAATATAAGCTCAAGATGCTGCTATGATATGATATCACAAACTAAGGTTGTATATATAACCTTCATTCAGTAATTTCAGGCTATAGAGATGTGCGGCTGTATTGCAAATACTTTGGAAAAATGTGTGATTTACCTCTTGTCACAATCTTTAAACAACAGAAATGATGCTGTTATCCTCTCCTTATTCTTTTAGATATTTCAAGCTGCATAGGCCATAGTACACTGACTGCCGTCCAAAAAGATTTCCCTTAGCTGGTATCATAGCAACATTCTCTGTAGCTAAATTACTTTTTGCTCAAAACTGTTGTTTTTTTTCCTGATCAATCAATCTGTCTCTGTGTTTACTACATTTGTCATTTCTCAGTGTTGACCGCACAAAAACTGCAGTGCTGTATTTGGAAAGGGAAATACATACATTAGAAGTAGCATCTGTAATGAAAACATCTCGGGAGACTAGAAGAATGTCTCTGAATATTAGAAAATCCTAAGCCTTATTCTGCAGTTGTCGCACAATCTCTGGAAACAGCTTGCTTTCTGTACTTAACACTGCTGGTGTAATTTTCAGCCAGAGGCAAGACAGCTTACTTTTACTCTAATAAGAGTACTGAGAAATGCACAACTGAGCAGGATTTTAAGAAGAATCGAATACTTGATGGGAAGGATGAAGTAGCAGGACAGAGGAAATACCTGAGGCAGAAAATGGGGATAGATATAGTCTCATGTGTGGACATTAATCAATGATTTTCAGTCTATCTCCATTTAAGTAAAATTTTATCAGCCATCTTGCAAAAGTCAAAGCATTTAAAAATCATCATGTGTTTTTAGCTGCGAGTCATTTCACTTTACACGATTATATGAGCATAGACTCTTTTCATGAGCAAACACTAAAGGTGTTGAAAGTCAGAGTTATTTACACTGCTTAAACAGAGCATGTGTTGTGCTTTACTTAAACTAAGCTATTTAATTTCTAATAGAAAAACTGTAGCTTTAATGTTAGGGAGATAGCAATATTCTCAGCTAAACTATATCATCAGGAAGTAAAAGTGAATGAATCAATACAAGATAAAAGTCATATGACTCTAATGCAACCCTTCAAAACAGACTACAAGAAAATGAAAACATGATATGGGATAAAGAGGATATAGTGTACAAGCTAGTTAGTGAATACATTATTTAAAGTATTAATAGAAGAAACTGCAGCAAAATGTTAACAATACAAAAAACTTGGATTTAATTACCCTCATCAGTTTGACTATTGAAATCAAAACTCTAATAATGCACTCAAAGCAGTGTGCTGAAAGAGAACACATGAGGAGACCATGGACACTTTTTAGGCACACTTTATTATTTGAACAGTACGGTAATGCACAGGCAAATCTTTCACTTCAGCCTAAGTACTTTTCTAATGATATGAAGCTGCCACACAGCTGAATAGCAAGCCTTATTATGCAATAAATGGCCAGTCATATTCAAAAATATGCACGCTGTAAATCGAGAATTTCCCACAAAAAGAAGTTCCAACCATTCACATTCTCTATGCCAGTGTCACTAAGCAGAGATGTTAAAATATAGGATTACAAAAAAAAAGACACATTTCCCTCTTTTAATCACTACTAAATGGCTCTACAGAGCAGAATAATTCAGTATATTAAAAATAAAAACAGTTAGATGCTAAGAGTGCCTCTAAAAGCAATTCCATGGCATACCTCACAACCTCTTGTAATTTCATTCCTCAATGATATGCCAGAAAACCCCAACTTTTAAAGAACAGACCAAATATATGAAGTAAAAAGTTCTACATTCTGCCAAAAATAGAAGTTATGTACCTACCATAACGTTCCATGTTAGTTGTCTTCTTCTCGCCTTCTTTCTTGCTGGATGGGTTCGGAGCCGATCCTCGGCTCCGACTCGGCCACTCTAAAAGCTCGAGAGTTAGTTCCACCGGCTCGAGGCTCCCCTTATATCCCACAATGCTAGGCGATAATACCTCAGATCTCGTTTGTAAGCTAGGCCCAGCCAGGAAAAATCCAGATACACTGGAAAGGGGAAACCCACCTCTATAAAGTGACAGAAAGAAGGTGACCTAAAACCTGATGAGTGAATATATACATATCACTGTATATACATAAAAACAAATAGAGGTGGTAAAGGCATACAGAAGTCCCCAGGGCCAATCTTGGACTAGAGCGTCTCTGCTGGGATGGCCTGGTTGGGGAAAGAGTGTGAAAAAATTTTTGCACTTGCTTTTTTGGGGAGTAGCAAAAAGGTCGCAGCAAGGCTGGCCCCACTTTAGAAAAACTTTCTCCAACATTGAATTTTTCAGAGACCACTCGTGAGGCATGAGAATAGCTCTGCTCAATTTGTCCGCAATGACATTGGACTTCCCGGGAATGTGCGTTGCTATCAGAAACCGATGAGAAGAAATCGCCCATTGCCACAGTCTGAGTGCCTCTCGACATAGGGGGTAGGATCTGGTTCCGCCTTGTTTGTTGATATACCACACTACAGACATATTGTCCGTCTGAATTGCTATCGTTCCTGTCGGAAGAGAGTCTTGAAGAGCCTGCAATGCTAAAAGCACTGCTCTCATCTCTAGAACATTTATATGCAAGTGGCATTCGTAAGGTTGCCATATGCCCTGGTCCGTCCTGCCCTGATAATGCCCCCCCACCCGATCAGGGAGGTGTCCATTGTCAGAGTAGCAACCGGAGGGGAAGGAACAAAGGGTCTTCCTAAGAAGAGCTGGGAGGATGTAATCCACCAAAGAAGGTGATTCCTGCATGCTTGAGTTATCACAGTGGTGTGGGACATCGGAAGTTGTTGGTATGACCATTGTGTGAAGAGCATCCATTGTAAGATTCTCATGTGAAATCTGGCTAATAGAAGAAGAGGGATAGAAGCTGCCATGATCCCTAGAACTTTCAGGACCAGTCAGGCTCTGATTTTGTTGCTGTGGAGGAGAAGAGAGACCTGTTTGTGTATGTCTGCTATCCTCTGGTCTGTGAGTCTGGCTGACATGCTGACTGTGTCTAGATTTGCGCCTATGAAGGTAATAGCATGACAAGCCGACAAAACAGACTTTTCGCAATTTATTGAGATACCTAGCTTTCAACATGTGCGAAAAGTGTAGTCTCTGGCAAGTAGTAGAAGATGCTTGGTGGAGGCTGTAAGGAGCCAGTCGTCTAAGTATGAAAACACCTGGAATCCCTGACGTCTCAGATGAGAGGCGACCACTGCCATGCATTTGGTAAACACCCGGGGGGCTGTGGTGAGTCCAAAGGGCAGGGCTCTGAATTGAAAATGACTGGTTCCCAACCTGAAGCAGAGAAATCTCCTGGAGCGTCTGTTCATTTTTATGTGATAGTACGCATCCTGGAGGTCTATAGAGCACATTCAGTTGTCCTTTCCCAATAGGGGTAGGATGGACTGCAGCGTGACCATCCGGAACTTTGTTTTCTTGACAGACTTGTTCAAGTTGCTGAGATCCAAAATTGGTCTCCAGTCCCCTGTTTTCTTTGAAACCAAAAAGAATTTGGAGTAGATTCCGGATCCTTGCTGGTCTTCTGGAACTGGTTGAATGGCTCTTTTTGCAAGTAACTTTGAAATTTCTAACACTGCTTGCTTCCTTTGAGCGGGTGGAACATTTGGCAGGGACTTTTTTGATTGTTTTGGAACGTGAAAGAAAGGGATGGAATAGCCTTCGGAAATGATAGACTGTACCCACTTGTCTTGAGTTATGGATCGCCAGGCTTCTGGGTACAGTGATAATCTTCCCCCGACTGCCTCCAAAGGTGGACAGATGGGCAACACCTCAGGGATGTTGAAAGGGCTTGTCGGAAAAGGTTTCTCGATTGCCCTGGTTCTGCGGACCCCCCCTGCCTCTAGGGCGGCGTCTACCATTATTGTCCCCCCCCCTGCCTCTAGAGGGGAACCGACTCTGTGCGTCAGGCAAAGTTCCTTGAGATTGTTTGCGGAACCACATCTTTCCACCCTTCTGGCCCTTGGGGTAAGACCTAGAAGGAGTAGAAAAACGGACTCTGACGGCAGAAAGAGTTTTGCCATCAGTCTCGCACCTTGTCAGGGTTTCTTTCACTTGTGGACCAAAAAGAGACGATCCATCAAACGGGGAGTTAGTGAAAGACGTCTTGAAAGGGTCTGCAAAATTGCATAGCCGCATCCAGGCATGTCGACATAAGGCCACGCCTGTACCTGCGGCTCTGCTCGCTCCATCAGCCGCATATGAAAGGAGGCGCATGGAGGAGTTAGCTATCGAATTGAGGGTAGCCAGCTGAGCGTTCATCTTATCCTGAAAACCCGCAGCTGTTGGATCCTTTAATATCTCACTCGCTTCCTTGATCAAGTCTCTCTGAAGACGAGTGAAATAACAGAGGTAGTTCAGCGAACGCATAGAAAAGGTCGCTGACGAAAACATCCGCTTCCAGTACCTATCCATAGACCTAGATTCCTTGTTAGGAGGATGGACAGGCACTAAAGGATCAGCTAGTTCCTTCTTGGTGGCAGCAGCCACCACCATAGCATCCACAGAAACTCCTTTAGTCAAAAATTGTTTGTCTGCTGGTGCCGTAATAAACTTTGAAGGTCTCCTGGGGGTGGGGTCCACAGAGTCAGGAGCCGTCCAGGCCTTTTTTGTTACCACCTGCATGAGGGGGTCAAAGGGGGGGTGACACCCAAGAGGTGGAAGGGCGAGAGCCGAACGCCTCAAGATACACAGATTCATCCTCTGAAGGGTTGAGGGCTGGCCAATTCCCCCTCTGTTTTAAGATCTCCAGGATGTCTGCAAAGGAGACATCTTCAGAGGGGGAACGGGGGGAACCTTCAGAATCCTCTAAATCCGTGTCAGAGGTGACAGACTCAGGTGAGTCTATGTGCTTCCTCTTGCACTTTCTCTTCCTAGGGGGCTCTCCTGCCAATTCAGGAGAGGCTTCAGAAGAGGAGGAGATCCCCGCAGGGGACTCTTGAGGAGCTGGCTCTCTGCGATCCGGGATGAGGGAGTGAGTAGAAATTACCTGAGGCACCGAGGAGGGAGGGGCGGACGGAGCCGACTGTGGAGTTGAACCAGGTTCCAACACACTCCGCATGACCTCGAAAGCACCCCTGTCAGGCAGAGCCAGAGGTCTCAACTCCGAAAAACTGAAAACCTCCCTCGGCACCGACAGTGATGGCTCCGAGGCCGATGTCGGAGCCGAACTCACCAACGCCGAAGCACCGAGAGGGAGAGCGGGGTCGGACAAGGGTCCGATGCCACTCACCCCCTCGGAGCCGAAGAGGGAAGTCTGGCGCCGAGATTCCTCCAAGGAAGAAATCGGAGCAGACGACGGCGCCGAAGACAATTGTATCAGCTCCGACACTGCCACAGTCTCGGGTCCGAAACGCCCCAGCTCCGAACTCAAAGGAGTCGGAGGAGGAAAATTTTGAGTAATAGGGTTAAGCATCGACTGATGAGTCGGGCTCTGAAGCATTTGGGCCAGTGCCTCGGACTTAAGAAGTCGACTCACCACCCTCTGAAGGTCATGATCTGAAAGTCTCGACGACCTAGAGGAGTGAGACCTATGGCTCCGTTCAGACAGCAAGGGAGATGCTGGAGCCGAATGAATGGAGCCAAGAGACGGTGACCTAGACCTCTTCCTAGTTGTCAGTTCCGATAACCTTATCGGAGCCGACTCAGTAATTTCTAATACCTCGGCTCAAACAGAAGAGGTAAGTGTTCGAGCCTCATCGGCTCCAGCCAGAGCCGATGCTGTGGCAGACTTCGAAGCCCTAGGTGTCGACTCAGAAGCTGGAGCCGGCGACCTAGTAGGCTTGGAGGGTTTGCCCGAAGATAGAGTCGGGGGACCCTCAGGTTTCAATAAGCCTCGTAAGATAAGCTTATTTTTCCTTTCTTGCAGGACTCTAGGGCTGAAGCCATGGCAAACAGCACAAGAGTCCTGCAGGTGCAAAGGTCCCAGGCAGTACACGCAAGAAGTGTGACCGTCTGTCAGAGACATCTTTTGACAGCACGAGTCACACTTCTTAAAGCCTGAGACCTTTGAATCCTTAGACATTACTAAGATATAAGTGTAATCACCACACACACAAACACACTGATTACACTATCCAATATAAAATTTAAATTAAACTAATAAATTTAGTTTTAAATTTCTATTTATTTTAATCCCTACAAAACAACACACATACACTTAAGTAGTAAAGAGGGAATGGAAGGGCCCGAAGGCCTAAGGAAAGAACTCCTAAGTTCTTGAGGTAAAAAGAGTGGAGAAACTGGAGGGAATGGATAAAAAACTATTTAACTTTGAAAATTATGAATAAAGAGTAAATTAAAGGGGGTAAAACTAAGTTTTAGATTGCTCTAAACTAACTAACCTGAAGCCGGTTGGAACAACACACCTCGATCACTGTAGCGGCAAACGAGATCTGAGGTATTATCGCCTAGCATTGTGGGATATAAGGGGAGCCTCAAGCCGGTGGAACTAACTCTCGAGCTTTTAGAGTGGCCGAGTCAGAGCTGAGGATCGGCTCCGAACCCATCCAGCAAGAATGAAGGCGAGCTAGACAACTTAACATCCTAAGATACCTCAGTAGACTCAAAAAAAAATAAATAAATAAAAACATAGACAACAATTCACTGTGCAGCCACAGAGCATGTGCAGTACATGTCCTAGATGCACAGGACTTCCAAACGCTGGAGAAAGAGTAGTAAGTCTTTTCATACAGTGACATTATTTAGAAAAGGTAAGACTTTTTTTCTTAAATAATGTCATTGTATGATGGCAATAATTCACTTGTGTGTCTGTGTGTGTGTATGTGTGTGTGTGTGTGTGTGTGTGTGTGTGTGTGTGTGTGTGTGTGTGTGTGTGTGTGTGTGTGTGTGTGTGTGTGTGTGTGCATAGTGCAGGATTTACCCATGGCTGGCTTTTAATCACTCAGGATTTGGTCTCATGATTAAACCATGCCAACAATGGATAAAGCCTGCAATACTTACACCCAGTTGTGGACTATTGCTGAAATATATGACATTACCATTCTTTAGTTTAAGACTTTTGACATACTGAAATGGCATTTCAGAGTCCACTTATTGAGGAAGACTAATGTCCACAAATGCAACATAAAAGTCCATATACATACTGATGACTTGATCAATGTAAATTCAGACACTAGGACTTTCTTCTATTAATATATGCTATGGCTTTCCAGTTTTCTTGAGCTAAGAGGTTCAGAAGTACATACCGAGGGCAGAGAAAATACAAGGAAAATCAGGTACGTTAAGCAAAACAAAAGAAACATACCTGATTTTCCTTGTATTTCTGCTGTGACTCTCTCGTACGTCTGAACTGTCCAGATTTCAAAAAAAAAAAAAGACGCAACAAAGATCTTCCTTTCTCCGTTGCCTCCTTTCCAATTAAGTGTGGGAATGTTAAGTCCCATACGCATGTGTAGTACATCAAGAAAGCAGCAGGATATGGAAAGTAAGTGGAAGAAGACCACAGAGCTGTTATACAAAGACATTATTTAAGAAAAGTATATAATTTCATTCTTATATAATGCCATTGTATAACAGCAGTAACCAACTCCTGGGTGTGATATACTGAAGATACACCCACGGTTGCCTTTGTTTAAACCACACCAACCATGGTTAAATCTTCAGTATACTACACCCAACTGTTGGTTGTAAGTGTATTTGATGTGTATTTAATGTGTACCTAATATATTTTTGGTTACCTTTAATTCTTTACATCTAATGCTATTGCTCAGGCATTGGAATGTTGAACACATCTAAATACTGGAAATGCCAAGTACCTCAATAATGTTTTAGGTGGGGTCAATCTGTACTTGTAGCTACATAAGTTTGGGTTACAATTGCACAGTGCATTCAGCGAGTCTCATGTTTCTGAATCATTGGACATGTGCTGAATCACTGTTTGCAGATTGATTAAATTAAGCATATCAACACACACACACGCAGACGCACACACACACACACACACACACACACACACACACACACACACACACACACACACACACACACACACACACACACACACACACACACACATTTTACTTACCCAACTTTCACATCACCAAGACAAAAGAACCAACTTCAAAGCAACAAAAATAATAAGAATAGCAACTCCAACACACGAATCCAGCACTTTTACCAGTTTCTGCTTTATTGCTTAAACGATCTGGTACCTCGGCCTTTCGCCTTCAATGGATCACAATAAGTGTCTTCTTCAATGGATATATATATACACACATTAATTTAATAGCAATTGGCACAGACAACTTCATTAATCAATTAATATACTTAACATTTAAAGTGACCATTCTTACAAAAAGTTCTAATTTAAAAATCTTTTAACTGTGTAAGACTGTGTCAAAAATAATTATACATATAAATATAGATATAACATATCATTAATGCATTCATAACAAAAAAAAAAAAAAAATATATATATATATATATATATATATATATATATATACAATAAACTAATTAAATACCCAGTTCAAGATTAAGTCCAAGGGGCTTCAACGTCTTAAATTTTAGAATCATTTTAGTTTCTAACTCAAGTAATTTATAAGAATAATCCCCTCCTCCTTTTATACAAAACGGTTTACCTAGTACACAAAACTTTAAACTATTAGGTGAGCCACCATGTTTTTCATGAAAATGCTGGGCCACAGGGCTAGCTTCACTTTGATTTCTAATATCTTTTATATGTTCCAAAATGCGTATTCTAACCATTCTTTTAGTTTGCCCTATATACCAAACATTTAAACATGAACAACCTAGAATATACACTACCCCTATCGATCTACAATTAAAATTAAATTTAGGAAAAAAGGGTATACCATTTATAATATTAATATTGGTCACCCTCTCACATAAACTGCAATGACCACAAGAATATGTGCCTAAAGGTAAATTATTATTTTCATTTCTTTCATCCCCCCTCAAAAAGTTATAATTCAATAGCTCTTTTAAATTCTTTCCCCTTTTGTAAGAAAAAGTAACATGTTTAGGAAAAAGGTGGCCAATATTATCATCCTCATTAATTATATACCAATATTTCTTAACTATTTTAGTTAGTTCATCTGAAAATGGAGAAAACCAACTTACCCAACTTTCACATCGCCAAGATGAAAGAACCAACAAACGCAGAAGACCAACATCCAGAACACCGACTTTCCACTCCAGGTAAGTAACCGCTTGGCCATCCTGTTGAACCTTTCCTCTTATTCCCACAGTGGTGCGATCTCGGGGTTAGTATATTTAGTTAGGGTGATGTGGTTGGATTTACTTTTCTTCAGTTTAATTTTTTTTTCAGGATGGCCAAGCAGTTACTTACCTGGAGTGGTAAGTCGGTGTTCTGAATTTTGGTGTTCTGAGTTTGTCAGTCCTTTCATCTCGGCAATCTGCAAGTCGGGTAAGTGAACTGTAGGTGTAGTGAAGTAGATCCATACATAAATATATATATATATATATATATATATATATATATATATGTGTGTGTGTGTGTGTGTGTGTGTATATGATGACAATACAATGGAAAAAATAGCTGTCAGTACAGGTGTTAGTGCCCTGTTTATGGGGATGGCTGGTTGTTCTCTTAGTCTGCACTTGTCTTTGTCTACTGTTTGCAGGTATAGTCCTTCTGTTCAGCTATAAAGCACAAAAGAATGGCACAGATAAATAGAAAAAGCCCTCAGAGAAGGGCACTTTGTAAGCATCTTGTGCAAGAACACAGGAACAGCTATTGGATCAAGCTGCTCATCTGATTGGAGGGAGAATCGTGAGTAAGTTAATCATATGTGCAACTTGCAGTGGCCTTAGTTGAAATGGCAATCAGAAGGTGAAATATTATGCAGAGGAAAGCAATCATTGATCATAAATGTCATATTCAGCTTTGAAATTCAAGCAGCCTCAGGGCAAGGCACTATGTGGAGACAACACATAGATCTCCTATTCTGCAATGCATGCCACTGAATGCAGCCATGTGTTTATGTGGATACTGACAGGTCAGCCAGGTACAGTGAACATTTCCAGGTAAAAAATAAACATTTGACTGATGAGAGTGACAAATGGAGAGCAAAGTGCAGTAAAGTAAGTTTTGGGGGCATAACATGTACACATATTGTTAAAGCAAAGTATATGGCATCATCAGCCAAAGTTTTGTAAATTAATATATTTCCATGGAGTGTTAAAGTGGCATTGGCACTGCACTTTGACGTCTGGATCTGTAAAATTTTCAGTGCCAGCTTTACTGTATTAAGAATGCATTATCAGCACTTTTAACTGACTACAGAAAGAATGATAGAAAGTTGAGTAAGCTCCTGGGGAGAAACAATTTAAAGTACCAACATGTAAATTAAATGTTCTCATTGTATAAGTCAGATGAACCCCAAAAAGAAAAGAAAAAGATTCCCCATCCCCATCCAACTTGCAGGAAATCACCATTTAATGAGTTGAAAGGCCCAGATGCTGCATAGGCAGGAACTATGAGTCAGTCCTATGCAACATTGTTGATAATGTCAGAGCAGGCAGATTGGGCCTTCTGGATTCTTTTCACTGTTTAAGATTCTTATGAGTTGTAACATTAAAAGTAAAAAAAAAAAAAAAAAAAAATCAAACATAATACATATTTGGAAGGAATTCTATGGTACAATTCTTGTATAAGATTATTATAAAACAGCCAATTTTACATAAAGCAATTTTACTAACCATTTAGATGCTAAATAACTATTTAGAATACATAAATACAGCCGTGGTGGTGCAGCGGTAGCATTGTTGCCTCACAGCAAGAGGTTCTCTCGTTCGATTCTCGGCTGGAGCGCCTTCTGTATGGAGTTTGCATGTCCTCCGCACGGTCAAGTGGCATTCAAAAGACATGCGTAAATGGGTGTGCCTTCGTTGAAGGTTGAGCATCGGGCTGGCACCATAAAAATCTACTGCGAATCATTAGCGGACCGGAGTTCCGCTGTGGCGACCCCTAACAGGGAAAAGCCTTAAGAAGAACAAGAACATGTTCAACATAAATATAGTATTTATTAGACTTAAAACATAAAATCTTTCTTCATTCATTCATCTGATGTGGCAATATTGTTATATATTTACAAAACTGCTGTTATTTTTTGGCCAGAATTTGACATTTTTTTCTTTTGATTTATTTTGCCAGTCTAATGTTCTAATGTTTTCTCATAGTCTTCCTAAACAAGCAATAGAAATTATATAAATCTAGGTTATGGTTCTTTTAATTAGTTTCTTATTATTTTTTTTGCTGTCTATCAATCTAAATTGATGTTCAAATTTTTGGGAAGAAAAAAAGGCTTAGAACACCAAAGAAGCGAGCACGAAAACCAAGAACTTCAAAGTGCTCACAACGAAGGAAGCCAGGAACCAAAAAATGCTTGTAGAAAACTTTAATGAACCACAAAAAATATTCCAAAATGTCAATATGTCAAGCGCTTTCGCTCGGTCATTACGGAGCTTTATCAAGATAAAAACTACTAACATTATTCTCCTTAAATAGAAGAAATATTAAGTCATGTGACTTGTTAATTGGATTATGTTAAATCAATTAATTAATCTGTGACCTATTTAAATAAAAACTAAAACTAAAACAAAAACTGTCACTTTCAAAATCTAGCTTCAACTTGAGTTATTCAATGCAATATATCATTTGTGACATATACAAAAAATGTTAAAAGTATAACTTAAACCAAAAGACTCATCATTCCCTCGTTACACCAATGTTTTATAGTTAAACATTGTGTAATAAAGATGTTTATATACTTGAACAATCATTCAAATAGATATTCGTATAAAAAATGTAAAAATAATTTGTTTAGCAATTTGAAGTATGAAAAAACTTAAATAAATACTTATAAAGTTAATTTAAATCTATGAATAAAAAGTTTTTAAACCAAAAAGTTTTTTCAAAAAACTTTGTTGAAAACATTATTAAACAACATTCTAAAATGCAGAAAGGTTAAATGAAAAATGGAAAAAATGTGGGAAATATATAAAAAGATGTACATGTTCATACCTAATTATAAACGGGCCATTCTCAACTTTAGAACACTACTCAAATTAATACTATCATTGAGACCAGGAAATTTGGCAGCATCTAATTTAAGCTGCCAAAGAAGTTCTTTATATTCTAACCTGGTCTCCCAGTCCCCTCCCCTGTTGTCTACCATAACCTGCTCTAAAACAATAAATTTAAGTTCCATATTCTGACACAAGGTGGAATGCTTATAAAAAGCATTAGATTCTTTCTTTTTGGAGACGTCATATAAGTGTTCGCAGATCCTCTTTCTCAAGGTTCTTTCTGTTTTTCCTATATAAAAACTGTGACATTTTGTACAGAAACCTAGATAAACTATACTTTTCGTTCCACAATTGGAATAACAGTTGGCTTGAAAGAGGAAATTCCTCGATGGAATAAAAAGTGAATGACTGTTAATAATAAAGGTGCATTGTTTACACATCCCACATTTAAATGTACCTTTTCTGCAGTTAGTCTTAAATGTTTTAGATGGTTGTTTCTTTTCAAATAATTTTTTCATGTTTATGTCTCTTCGTCTAACAAAATTAGGGTGTTCAGGGACTATGTTTCTCAATTCATCATGTAGCGTAAGGACTGGCCAATACTTTAAAATCACTTCTTCAATTTGATTAGAGTTGTTGGAAAAAGTATAAATATAATTATTCTGATATTCAATCTGCTGGTCAGTGTTGCTGCTAGCAGTGTGAGTGTTGCTTGTTCCTAAAAGAGGAGGATATTTACTCTCTCTGTTGTTGGTGACTTCTTTAACTAGTGTGTCGACCAATAAAGCAGGGTAACCTCTTTCAAAAAACAAACCATTTAGAAAACGTACTTCGTCTAAATAATACTCAGTCATACTAGACATTCTTGAGGCCCTGATAAGTTGTCCTTTAACAATACCTTTCTTCTGGTAGAAAGGGTGGCCACTATCAAAGTGTAAGTATAAGTTAGAAAAAGTAGGTTTTCTATACAATTTGGACGCAAACTCATGGTTTGGAATATTCTTCAAAAGAGTAACGTCCAAATACTTCAACCCATCTCTGCTAACTGTGTGTGTAAAAGTCAAAAAAGAAGTTGAATTTATGTAATTAAAAAAATCATAAAAATCAGACTCAGTTCCACTCCATAATAAACAGATATCGTCCAAATACCTGTGTAGTGCTTTATGTAATCAACCCATCTAGTTGAAAAAATGAAAGTTTGTTCCCATTTATGGAGCACTATATTAGCATAAAGGGAAGCACAAGGGGCACCCATCGCTACCCATTTCTTTTGTTTGTAAATGTCTCCATTAAAATAAATGAAATTGTTTTCTAAAACTATCTCCATAAATTCTACTATTAGATTGGTGAGAGGGACCTCAATGAATACAGAGAAGGAATAGCATACCCGCTTCCTGTAAGGGCTAGATTGGGTAATAATTCAAACAATAAAATTAACTACCAGGTTAACACACCTATCAAAAAAGCTGTAAAACACTCTGCATTAGCCTCCCTCTCTCATCACAATTTTTAAGGACCACTGCAGGAGCCAGTCCAAAGGCTACCTCTCTGCCTAAGGGAAATTTCAACATTTTAGTTTTAATGCTCTCAGGAAGATTTTGAGTATGTAACCAAGCAAACTTCCTCATAACAGTTCCAGTAGTAGCTGCTCTGGAAGAGGCATCAGATGAATCATAAGCAGATTTCAAAGAATGTAAACTCCCTTGACATACAGAAGCAATAAGATTATACAACAATGATTTTTCTTAAGATGATAGGAAAGATGCCACAATGTTCCTCATATTCTCAAAAGAGGCAAGCATAAACTTCTGAATACATATGAATTTGACTACTGAGAATTCTAAAAATAACTGATGCAGAAGAATGTACTTTTTTCCCAAATCTTTCAAAGGCTTGTCAGAAGAGGAGACAGGGGCATTAACTAGAAATTTAGCATCAGCTGGATTTACCAGAGGAAATCATTGATAGGTGTGATCTGGGGTTAGAATATAAAAACTTACAAGACTGAGGAACTTTATACAATCTATCTGTTTTCTTAGGTGCAGCAGACTGGCTGTCAAGTCCTGTAAGTTACAGGCTGGAATGAATATGTACTCCAGTGTTGGAAAACAGGAGGAACTGAATAAGGTTCAGAAAATTCCGCTTGCAGTAACTTAGAATATTTCTTTAAAGACAGAAGATCATTATGTTTTCAGTGAAAAAAACTGACTCATTCTGTATCTAGTTTCAGAAAAAAAAATCCTTCCAAGTGACTGTCAGAAGAAATGCTCTCCTCAGAATCAGAATCAGAAACCTTAGAAGAAAAGACAGAAGTTGTTCCTTCAGAATCATCCTCAGACTAAGAAGAATTCCTTTGTCTCCTACCAGAAACATCAGAACTTGCAGAGTCAAGAGACTGATTAAATCACTGTAGTCTAAATTAACAGACAGGTGAAGATATCTGACTTTTTGCTTCTTTCTGACAGTATTTTCTTATGAAACAGACCCACTTCTGACAGGCAAACCTCCCTAGAGACATGCATCCTAGTCTGCATAGGCACAAAGGTATTCCCTGACCCTTCTTTCAAACCAGACAAGAGTGTTTCTCCCTTGCCCACCAAGCACGTCCCAGCAGCCACAGAGGACCTGTCTAAACCCAGTCCATGGCTGCTGTTGGGATAACACCAGAGGAAGCCAAGTAAAAAGATCAATGGTCTGAGGAACTAGTAATGGCCACACTATATTCATTCATCTACGGCTGAGGTAATATATTAGCCTGTTGAAGGGGCAAAGGTTGTCTGCAATTTTTCTTCTTTTTGTGGCTGGAAGAAGGAAGAACTGAGGAACTAGTAGGTTGTTCCATGCTGAAGCCGCAAAAGATGATTTCTTCCCACAGAAGCCTAGTAGCAAAAGTTGTTTTCCCTACCAAAAACACAGTGAAAAGTGGTTTAAATATTTATAGAGCCCATAAAAGTAATTAAAAACAACATTTAGGCAGGAAAAATTGTTTTAATTTTTAACTTTTTTCCTCAAAAGTAAATTGTAACACTCATAATGAGAAGTGACTAAAATTCATGTGACCGTCTGTAAAAACACTTTTTCCTAGCTTAAAAGTAAAACTTCTACAGATAATGTTAAGTTTTAGTCATACAATGACATGTGTAAGGTTTTTCTCTGTAGGTAACTTATCTGTCCAGCAATGGAGAAGTGTTAGACAACACTCAGTCCTTGAAAGGATTACAGGAGGAGATTTCTTCAATGACAGGAAAACTCTGAAAAGCATGGTGCCCAGACAACTCTTTTTCTTCAGCTCTGCTTCAGCTGGTTAATTGGCTGGATTGAAGGTGCTATTAAGCTTACTTAGCTGGCAGACTGTTAGAGCCTTAGCAGGATATAACCTATATAGTTAAGGCTACTGCAGCAGTGATAAAATGATAAACATCTTATTTTATTATCTTGTTCATATATTAAGCGAGCTAAAACCAATTCCATGTTCTAAACAAGATTACAGGACTATTGGATGCAGAAGTTTCAAATCAACTACTGGTTCACTGCCTGTTGTGATAAGTGATATAATATATTAAAATATTTACTCCATCCTACATGCTAACTTTACCTTCTTTATAAGCTCATATAATTCATAATACCCCAAGGTAAGGGGAAAATCACCCCGGATGCTCTTTCACTTGCTGGTGTTACTCAGATGTTGAAGTGAACTATTTTCACCTAATTTTGCATCATCTGTGATAACCCCAATGTGGCTAAAATTCTGTAGCCTCTTGGAACAAATCTTGAATAACAGTATCCCACCTGACCTCTTACTACTGTGGCTATAGTGCCCAGTGTAAAGTATGCCATAGGGTTTTAATAAAACAGAAAAATACCTTATTTTGCATTACTCCTTCAAATGATTTTTAAATCTTGGATAGTAGATGGGTCAAAAATACAGCAAACACTTTTAAGTTAATGTCAACAAACTGTTTTTATGCTTCACTAAAAGGTTAGCAGAGATAAAGTATGATGAAGAAAAAAGTAACCACTTACTATCAAGGATGTCTACAACCATTAAGGTAAACTGAGATCATATGACTGCTTAGGTCTGGAAGACACTTTGGCTAAAATAATGCAAATAACAGCAACAGAATTAATCTGTTGATAATCCATGCATGGCAATATGTTTTAGACTGTTTTTTTTACCATCTCCACATATGTGGAAATGCAGTTTGGGTTTAACATAAACTTGTAAAAGTAAATTCCTAACAAATGTTTGAAGTAAGGCAATTAGAGAAACACCCAGACCAGATGGTTTAATGGTTAAGGTCTTCACCTCCCATGCACAAGGTACAAGGTTTGATCTTGACCTCTGACCCATACCTGTTTGGGGAGAAACCCCACAGAGACACAGGGAGAGCATGCAAACTCCAAACAGGAGTTTGCTTGTTCTTCCTGTGTCTCTGTGGGGTTTCTCCCATGTCCAAAAAACATGCTCAGTGTTTCCATCTTAAATTCACCAATGAATAGAGCTGTGGGGAGCAGCACAGACTCTACATGGTGCCCTATCAGGGGAAGAGTTGCACGGAATAACCACTTTGGGCATCTACTGTGGTGTGCAGTATCCTCAATATTGGAGAATACAGATCACTGACTGCATGCCATGGCAGTGCTAACCACTTGACGGTGTAAAATATGGCTCTAGGTGATTCGGTCATGTTGACTAATGTCACCAAAAATGGGCATGGGTAGTTACCGGTGATAAGTGGGTAGAGGACCTGGCTTACTCTGACCCACGTCAGGTACCCATGCTAATGGTGGGAGGGGTATATGTGCCCCTATTGGCCAGTGTGTGCCTGCCATAATGCCCAGTAGCCCTGGGTCAATAAGCTACTGGCTGGCCGTTGTCTAGTTGCCCAACCTGGGTTACCTGGGATAGCTCTGTTGAGCAAAACTGTATGTAACACCAACCAACTTGCCAAACATGAACTGAGAATTGCTATGCTTAATGTAGGATCACTGACAGGACACAGCTTGGAAGTGGATGACATGATGATATGGAGGAGGCTGGACATCCTATGTATCCAAGACATGAGATGGAAGGGCAGTGCAGGAAAGCCACTTGGCTTCGGATCCAGACTTTACTACTCAGATGGGGGGCAGGCTAGAAATGGTGTAGGAATTGTGGTGAGAGAGAGAGGCTTCAGAAGGCAGTGGGGGTATCATCAGAATTAATGACAGACTTGTGGCATTCAGACTCCAGTGTAATAATAGGGCAGTATTCATAATCTCAGCCTATGCACCACAGCAGGGTTGTGATAATGAGGAAAAAAGTGCATTCAGACATCAGTTGCAGGACTACTAGATGAAGCAGGACAACATGAATTGGTGTTGATAATGGGTGAGTTGAATGCACATATCTGGACAGACAGAACAGGATATGAGGACTGCCTGGGTCTACATGGGTGGGGCAACAGGAATAAAGAAGGAGAAGCCATTCTAGACTTCTTTCTGACAAATGGCTTGATAGTAGCCAACACATGGCTCAGAAAGAGAAACAGTCACAAGATCACATACAATAGTAGTCAACATGCAACTCAGGTAGACTTCCTCCTAGTAAGCAAAAGACACTGGGGTAGAATCCATGATTGGAAAGTCATCCCCAGTGAAACAGTAGTCCCACAGCATAAACCACTAGTTTCCACAATAAGCTGCAAGCAGTGGTCAGAGTAAGCTCTAAGGTCAACAGAGACCAGGTTGAAGGCCTGGAAGTTGACTGGAAAGAAAGTACATCAGTTCAAAGAATTACTCAGGGCTCTAGCACTCCAAGAAGAGGAGGAAATGGGTGGATTTGAAGAAGAGTGGCAGCGCCTAAAAACTGCATGTATTAGGACTACATAAAAGATATGTGGCCAAGCCAGGTATGGAAATAAGGTACATAAGGAAAGCTTGTGGTGGAATGCAGAAGTCCAGGAAATCATCAAAAAAGAAGGAGTGCAGGAAGAAGTGGGAGATAGAAAAGACTGACCAGGCTAGGAAGTACTACTGGTTGGCCAACAAAGAAGCTAAGAAGGAAGTTGTAATAGCAAAGATTAGGGCATTGGAGGGACTCTACCAACTTCTGGAAAGTGACTCAGTAAGGGGCACAAAGAAAATATATCAGGTTGCAAGGCAAAGACAGAAAGATAAAGAAGATAGTCAGACACCCTTCATAAGTGATGCCAGCAACAACCTGCTCACCAGTCCACAAGACATCAAAGGCAGATGGAAGCAGTATTTTCAGCAGCTTCTTAATGAAGAAAAACCCACAGAAGCTGTACTGCCACAGAAACAGCCTACGATGAGAGAAGAAGAGAAGCCCACTTTAGAAGAAGTAAGAACAGCACTAAGGAAGATGAAGTCAGGGAAAGCAGCAGGCTCATACGAGGTCACAGCAGATATGATAAACATTCTGAGTGAGATAGGGAAGAAATGGTTCCTGAGGGTACTAATAGCAGTGTGGAGAGAAAGGTGTATCCCAGATGACTGGAGAATAAGCATACTCATGTCAGTGTACAAGAACAAAGGGGGCATCCACAACTGTGGGCAGTACAGAGGCATCAAGCTCCTACCACATTTTATGAAAGTTCTGTAGAGGGTGATTGATAAATGGATACACAGAGTAGTAGAATGCTAGATGGGTGATGAGCAGTTCAGATTCAGATCAGGAGGAAGCACAATTCACCCGATGTTTGCATTGAGACAAATACTTGAGAAGAAGCTAGAGATGAGTACAGAGTCCAACTGGGCATTCCTAGACTTGGAGAAACCATATGACAAGGTCCCAAGAAAGCTGATCTGGGCAGTACTTGGTGGTTTGAAGTCCCATAAACATTGGTAGAATTAGTGCAGGCTATGTACAAGGACCTAGTGACTCAAGTACGAACAGTGTTCGGCTTCACAGATGGGTTCTCAGTGGGAGTGTGGGTACACCAGGGTTCAGCTCTGAGCCCACTACTGTTCATACTGGTGATGGACTACATTAGCAAACAGGTTGGAGGGGACAGATCAAGAAAGCTGCTGTATGCAGATGATGTGGCAGTACAGGCAGACTCTGAGCTAGAACTTCAGCAAAGGATAGGAGAATGGAATGCAAATCTGAAGGCATATGGGTTGAAACTAAGCACAGATAAGACAGTGGTAATGGCAGCAAATTGGGGAAATCAGAAGAAGCTGAGAATAGAAATAGAAGAGAAGACAGTGGAACAGGTAAATAGTTTCAAGTATCTGGGAGGGGTGGTTGAGGAGAAGGGTAGTCTGAATGAAGAGGTCAAAGCTAAATCAGAGGGGCTGCAGCCAACTGCCATAAAGTATCAGGTGTAGTCTATGACAGAAGAATGCCAAAGAAACTGAAAAGTAAGGTGTACAAAGCAGTGGTGCAACCAGTATTACTGAATGATGCAGAAACCTGGGCAATAAAGGCAGAACGGTTGAAGAAGCTAGAGGTGATGGAAATGAAGTGCCTGAGAAGGGTGGTAGGATGCACACTGTGGGACAGATGAAGAAATGAGGACATAAGAGCAGAAGCCAAAATAGATCCATTTGGAGACAAGATCAAAGAGAACAGATTATGGTGGTTTGGGCACATGAGTACAAAAGCAGAAGGCAATCTGGTGAGGAAATGTTAGGACAGAAAGGAAGAAGGTAAGAGGAAGTGAGGACGTCCAGCAAAGAGGTGGATGGATTGTGTGAAAGAAGATCTGCGACAGTCAGGCATGAGTGTTGAAAAAGGCAGGAGTGTGGCACTGAATGAAGAGAGTTGGCGACAGTTAACACAATACCCCAATGCCATGTAGAAAAAATGGGAAAAGGGGGCTAATGATGATGATGATTTGAAGTGAGTTAATTGAAGGATAGCACAGCTAAAGTAATAGAGAAGTTATATATGAATATAGTTGTACACTATTGCATTACAAGTGTGCAATGAATGTCTTATAACCAGCATATAATGAGATATCAATATGATTTCCAAATTATCAGTCATTATCAGACTGATTCTGCTTGAAAACAGCTGTCTGTTATATACTCATTGTTTTGTTTTTCTGACAAATAGTTAAATTATTCATATTTGCATCGATAGCATTTCCTGTTAAAAATTGACTAGTCCTGCACTTCACAAACAACGAGGCTTCTTTTTTTCCATCTTTGTTATTGATATGACCTCTAAACTTCCAAACTGTAATCTGGTTATGTATGCAGATTACATTTTAATGACTGAATCCAGTGCAACACATCAGTGACTACAACTAAACTTCAGACAATTTTCTCCAACTTAACCTTCTTGTCATATATTAAACACATACTGAAGGCTACCAAAACTAATGTAATGTTCTGTGTTACACACATGAAAATGTCCTGCTGTCCTCATATTCTTCTCAAAGATAACAATGGAATTGTTATTCCAAATGTCACCCCACAGAAGTATATATGCCACACACTAGCCTCTGCCACTGACTACTCCCTCCATACTGAAAATATTATTTTAAAGGGTCAGTCCCAGCTGAAACTCCACCACCTCATCTCACACTTGCTTTCTCTCAAAGCCCATCTAGTCATAATTAAAAATGTTCTTCCCTTGCTGAGCCTGCACTCAGTTCAAATCACACAAAAACTACAAACTACTGAAAATAGTCATGATGTCATGACACGAATATGCATCAATGTACTAAAACAAGTTAAATTTGGCTTTTTATTACAGAAAAAAAGTTATCATAAGATCATAGGAGATTACTAGGCTATTGACCCAGAGATCATTTTAAGCCTAGCAGTTTCATCCCAATGTAATACCATAGAAATGTTAGCCAAGACCCAAGATTGTATTTAGTGATGACTGCCAATGTCCAGGAGGGTTGTGGGCTCTATCCCCGGTAAGAATTTACAGTACTCCATCCACTCATCCAGGTTCCTCTTGAACAGTGTCATAGAGGTGCTTTGTTTCACATGAATTGGTAACCTGTTCCAAAGATGTGGCAGTCACTGGGAGATAAATCTGTCCCTCCAGCATGTCCTATTTAAGACGCAGGCCATTTTTAGGTCCCTGGAATGGGTAGTCTTATTCCTGTTTTATTTATGGATATGCGGTAAGTTCATTAGGTTTGGGTCTTGGATTGATCTGTAGGCCAGTCATAAGCCCCCTCTATAAAGTCTATATGATACAGGGTATAGTGACAGGGACTTTAGTCAGTCTGTGTAAGGCACATGCTGGAGCCCCTTGATCTTCTTTGTTAGAAACCTCTGAGGTCTCTCTAATTGCTGCTGGTGCTTAGTACTGTACATGCCAAACAGGTGTTATACTCAATTATGAGCTGGATAAGTGTCAAGTACAGGGGGGTTATAACTTATTTTGCTCTTGAGGTGGTACCTTTACTAATCAAGTGTGCTACTTAGAATGCTTTCCTTACTACAGTAGACACATTGTGGTTGAAGTTAAGGTCATAGTCAACTTCTAATCCCACATCCCTTACCAATTCATGGGTACTTAGGGTACTGTTGCTGATTTGATAGTGTGAAGGGACATTGTTTGTGCTGAAGGGAATGACAATGCATTTCTTTGCATCCAGTTTGAGACAGTGACTAATACAGCAGTCGCTGGTCTGCGTGAGACCATCCTGGAGTATAATAACATCATTTGGGGATTCAGTGATTGCATCTAGCTTGTAGACATCTGCAAACTTTGTCAGCCACAACCCCTTAGTTTTGACCTGAACTTCTGAGAAGTATATACCAATCAGTTGAATATCTCGCTGCATATCACACTGAATATCTCACTGCAAGCCACCTTGGTTAACAAAATCTTTAAAACTGGATACTGACTCACACTGAAAAGGTTACTACTAATTATGAATGTTTCCTACTCACTAAAAGTACTCAAGGAAGGCCCTAAAACATTTTTGACCAAGGTTCAAGAATGCTATTTGTAAAGCAGCCTTTCTCTGTATGAACCTACAATATGGAATAACACTCCAAGTGAACTAAAAACTAAACTAAACTTAATGATCATTAATGCTGCACTAAGTGAACACTTACACTGTGAAGTTAAATGTACTTTTTTTCCAGAAGTAAGTAACATACTAATCTACTTAGACTGCATATAGTTTTAGCTCTAAACTCTATGCCTTCTCCTAATTACGGTTATTCTACCATAAAACCTTCTAAGACTTTTGTTCAACTTAGGTTGCATCCCAGTACATATCGTTGTTGTTTTTACTAATTCGTTTAAAACTTGTTCTCTTCTTTGTTACTAATTACTTTAAAACTTGCTCCTTACATACTGCTTCTAATAATTGTTCATTGCTATATATATTACATTCAAATATAAGCACTATTCCATTATGTTATCATTTTTACTGTAACTTACTATGTTAATTATCTACTGCACTACAACTTACTATATTAATCAATACTGCTTATAATTATTATTCATATTTAATATGCACTGCTGTACATAGGTCTTGAGTGAAAACGGTATGTGGATCAGATTACCTTCTCAATTAACAAATTGCAAATACATAAAATAAATAAATAAAATGAGCTTTCAAGGTAGGCACTCCTTAAATAGAAAAAAAGTTAAATCATAGATTCCCTGCCAAAAAAAAAAAAAACATGGTGCCCAACACAGGGGCACATATTTCTACAAATACTTCTCCTATTCAAAGGCATGTTTAGCTTAGAGCAGTATATATCATTATGCCACTGAATAAGATCTCACTTGGAATAAAGACCAATGGGCTGCATGAAAGGACATGTGATCACATCACTGTAGAATATGCCAGGAAGTGTGCCTTTCATGCAGAAAAATCAAGTTCAGGGAGCATGTGAGCATCGAACATATACCTCATTCTCTTTGCACCAATCCATACTTTTGAACAAGGAAACAAAATGTAAGCAGTACATCGCAAATAAACCCAAAGAAAAGAGTGCAGTTCATCTCCTCATTCACTGTAATTAATCTGCTGAGATCATGTTCTGATATTTCTAGACTGCTTTTATTCTATCCCAAAACATTACAGACTCTATCAGGAAACGTAGCTCTTTGGAACTGCAATCAGCTTAGCATGCACAGGTGTCTCCCTGCAACTTAGACAGACAGCATTGGAAACAGCATTTCACCATTTAAGGACTACAAAATGTGTGTGTGTGTGTGTGTGTGTGTGTGTGTGTGACTGAGTGTGTGTGTGTGTGTAAACATGGAAATTATAGCCACCATCAGTGCAGAAGAAAATCTGATTGAACAGTTAGGAGAAATGTACCACTGAAAATATAGGCATCATCTGTCTTAATTAGATAAGGACCCTTGTTTTTAGGTAGGCATTTTACAGCAAAATTCCCACCATCTGAGTAAAAGATCCCAAAAGAAATTACTTAGGTTTACTGTACCAGAATCTCAGACGTCTCTTCTCACAGAAACAAAAGTGATGACAATGATGGTGCATGTTGAAAAACACTACTCCTCCTGCTGTCTATACTACAGTACAGCAGTGTGTGTTATGTTCAATGGTTCATACCTTAAAAATTGCGTAAAAATACAAATCCATATTTGTAACTGTATAACAACCACAAACTGGAAAAAACAGGAAGCAAAAATAACACGTATTTAAGCATATTGTCTTTATTTCTCTGCTTTTCATCCACTAGGACTTCATCAGCATAACAAAGGACCATAAAAACAAACTTTAAATACTTATTACAATCCATTCAATTAATTAGCCAATTAGCTCACAGCCTATAACAAAACCCACCCAATGAATAATTTAAAACAGTTTAACAGGGGATCCCGTGTCTGTCAGCCTGGGATGACATGCTCGACAAGCCACGTTGCTTCGCTAGGGATGGCTTGCACCTGTCACCCTTAGGCTTTTGTATACTGGCCAAGGTTCTTGCCACCCCCATAGTGCCTTTTTTAGGCAAGGCTCAAAGGACAAACCCACCTCCATAGACAACCCAAGGATAAAAAAACTAAAGGTAATGCTACTCAGTGCCAGAAGTCTAAACCTCAAGATGCACGCACTCGAGGCTCTCCTCAGTATGGAGAAAATCGATGTCTGTGCAGTAACAGAAAGCTGGTTCAAGGCTCCTGACAGCACCCCAGCACTACCAGGTTATAACTCATACCATGCGTTTTGGCCCCAAAACTCGGACCAAAGCACAAAAGGAGGGGGAGTATCTATATTCATCAAAAATACCTACACCTCCAGGTTAGTGGCACTGCATGAAGCATCGGAAATCATCCATGTGCAACTAACAGCTGGCAAAACTGCCTTTCAGTTTGTAGCCTGCTACAGAACACCCTCCCTATTACAGGAACCCCACTTGGCATTCCTGAGAACACTGGAGAATATGAAGGTATCTCCAAACACTATGTTATTGGGTGACTTCAACTACCCAAACATTGACTGGGAAAACTACTCAAGCCCAAACACCCTCGCCCAACAGTTCCTTGAATTTATAAACGCTAATGCAATGGAACAACTGGTCACCACTCCCACAAGATGGAACAACATATTGGACGTGGTCACCACCAACATGGGGACTCTATGTTCCACACCAGTAGTAAACCCCTCATTGGTAAGATCAGACCATAAACAAATTTCCCTGGACATCCATATCCAGTTTCCACCTCCAGCCAAGGAAATCACTGTAAAGAATTTCTCAAAAGCCAACTTTGCAGTTCTCAAGACTGAGGTGGAATCCTTCAAAGCCCCTGGGCCAGAGGATAATACAGCCCAATCCGCAGAATCCTTTACAAATGCATTCTATGAGCACCTGCAGGAATGCATGGATCGTGCTATCCCAAATAAAACCAAGACTCACTCCTCCAAAAACAGGAGACTGGTCTGGTGGACCCCGGCCATAAATAAACTATACAACAGAAGGAGGAAGCTACTACATGACAGAGCAAAATCCCAAAAAGGGAAGGCATCTCTGATCAGTATTAGCAAGAAACTTTGATCCCTCATAAAATCATCAAAGGCCAGTTTCGAAAGAACAATTGCCCTAGACACTAAATATAATCACAAGGCCTTCTTTAGTTATGTCAGGAACATGGGCGGAATCTCCCAGATATGCTCTGAATTGCTGCATAACGGTACAAAATATACCGAACCTACAGACATAGCCAACATCCTGGCAGACACATTCAGCGCAAACTCCCCCCCCCCCCCAAAGGAGCAAATGCCTATCCCAACTGAATGTAACATCCCTGACATCACAGATGCACAGGTGAAAGCTGCCCTCTCCAAAGCAAAAAACACAGCATCTATGGGACCGGACGGTATCCCAGGCTGTGTCTTACACAAGCTCCAAGAAGAACTGAACCCTCACATTAAGTCACTGTTCAAACTTAGCCTTACTACAGGATATGTACCCAAAGAATGGCGTACAGCTACAGTGGTCCCACTCCACAAAGGTGGTGCCACAACGGACCCCGGAAACTATCGCCCCATAAGCCTGACTAGTCTGGTCTGTAAAGCTATGGAGCATATTATCATGGAACTCATAAACAAAGACATTGGGAGCCTCCAGACACTGGACCCTACCCAATTAGGCTTTGTTAAGGGCAGATCTTGCCTCTTAAACCTAGTTGATTTCTTTGAAACGGTTACCAAAGCCATAGATGAGGGCAAGGTAGTCCACACAGCCTACCTGGACCTCGCAAAAGCCTTCGACACAATACCCCACTCGGGCATCATAAATAAGCTTACCAACTTAAATATCAATCCCTATATCACAAGATGGGTTGCAAACTGGCTCAGAGATAGAACCCACATGGTCAGAATTGCAGGTGCCATGTCTGAATCCAAACCAGTTACAAGTGGCGTCCCACAGGGCTCAGTTCTGGGACCTCTCTTGTTCGGTATATACTTCTCTGAGGTTCAGGCTAACACGGGGGGATTATGGCTGACAAAGTTCGCAGATGACTGCAAACTGGGGGCCATAATCGAATCTCCAGCTGACACAAGCATCCTCCAAAAGGGTCTCACAGAGATGGATGCTTGGTGCCAGAGCCACGGCCTCAAGCTAAATGCTAAAAAATGCATAGTCATCCCCTTTGGGAAAAACAAGGTGCCCACAAATTACCACATAGGTGGTAATCCATTAAGTACAGAAGAAGTAATTAGAGATTTGGGGACCAACGTGGATAGTAATCTCTCCTTTGATAATCACGTTGCCAAAGTGGTTAGAAAGACCTTCTATATAGCCCACCTTATCATGAAAGGGTTCACATCTAGATCAAGAGAGGTCATTGTGCCCCTCTACTTGTCACTCATCAGGCCCATAATTGAATACTATGCCCCTTTTGGGATGTACCTTACCCGACACCTGCAGCAACTGGAGAGACCCCAAAAGTACCTCATCAAGAGGATCATGGGCTACAAACAGATGTCCTATGCAGCTCGACTAAAGAAACTCCAGCTCTACTCAGTTGCTTACTGCCTA